>NC_142691.1:38492348-38795378 GCF_056320005.1 Nelumbo lutea
CATGTGATAAACTCTCTAAAGGCCTTTCGTCATTAGCACAACGATGGGTCCTTCAGTAATGAGGAAATGCACCATAAAATTGGGCTATCCATTTGTTGTTGGATCTGTTAGAGTGTTTCATAAGATGATAGGGCATCATAGACCGATGTGGGAGGGGCTTCACCAAAAAATGGAAACTCTCTCATGGTACCTTGGCGTAACTCGAATATGATGGGTGAGCACTCACTGAACAGAAAGGTTTACCCTAAAATGGCTATGAACCTTGTCTGATAGAGGCTAAAGGGAAAACTCATACGATGAGTGGATGTGATCCTTCACAGAAAGGTGGTGGGATTATGCAGTTGAAACAGTTGGCTTCATGCACCCTATGTGATTTCCCATATTTCCAAAGACTTTTCGTAGTCTCTATCACTGAGATGGGATGAAAATCTCTGAGATAAATAAATGGAAATGGAAAATAGATTAAAAGCCATATCTATGTAGGTTACTTGAATCAAACTACGGTTGTGGACTAACGTTTTGCTGTATTACCTGAAAATGGAAAACAGTCAATTTGCAAAGCTTCTCGATGATAATAAGCTTAAGGGCCCAAACTATGCTGACTGGTATAGAAACCTTATGTTGGTGCTGACTTCAGAAAAGTTAGATGAGGTGGCAAAGGATCCTGCACCGGAACGTCCGGGAGACAGGTCTTCAGAAGCCTGCAAGAGGGGCTACCAAGAGAGGGAGGAGAAAAACTCCCTAGCCCGCTGCTATATCATAGCCTCTCAAGATAATCCGATACAGAGGTAGTTCGATCATATCAAACTCACCAAAGGCATATTCGATAGTTTGAAGATTATGTACGAAGAGCAGAATCGTTCTACTCACCAAAAGGTCCTGAAGCAGTTCATGAAGAAATAATGATAGGATCCATCTAATGGATGCCATGATGGTTGCAGAATGGGTGGGCGAATTTCAAAAATTTTTCTACCTTCTCCCAATTGGGAATCATATTCCCTAAATTTAGAATACAATATTCAATGATTCAACTTGAACCATAGTCGAACCAGATCTAAACCAAAAGGAAAAAATGAAGGATTATACCTGATCCGAAGAAACAGTATCTCCCAAAGTTGGTGTTCACGCCCAAAGAAGACACCAAGATCCGCTCCTGCTGAGGATGACATAGTTGTGGGTGGAACGGATCCAGCAGGATACGTCCTACACACTGGATCCTTCGCAAGAATCCACTGGAAACTCTGAACACCGAATCCTTTTCAGTCTTTTCTGCAAGACTGATGTCAAGAACTGATTTCTTGACTTCTTTCTTCTGTACGTAGAAAGCTTTTTTCCTTATTGAAAAACCCTTGGTTTGAAATCTGGTATTTCTCTCTTTTAGGTTTCTCCTCCTTTCTTCTTGATTAAGAAAACCTCCTAATTAGGAGTTATCCCAGTCCAAATCAATATTTGGATAAGGGATTATCTTAATCCTATATGCAGATTAAGTTAGTTTACTCCTGATCTTATCAGGAGGTTACCAGATTCAAATATGATTTGAATTTGGTCTCCCATAGTGGATAAGGTCAAAGGCCCAATCCTTTTACTAACATTGATCTCAGATTCGCCCCATAGATGGGTGATCATATCAGCCCAACTCGTAATGGGCTTTTGGCCCTTTAAGTGTTCAGTTTTTTACTAGTTCCCAATCTGTTGCCCAATTGGGCTTCTTTGTATGGCGTGGGACCCAAGCATTGATCTACACACCAGCCACATGGGTTCAGCCCAGCCTTTATTACAAGGCCCAACCGAATTCACTAAAAAGCCCAGTGACCCCTTGAGCCCATCACATGGACCCTATGGGCCTAACACTTACATTAAATGGTCCCTGGGCCAAGCCATCTTATAAAAACCCAGGGACTGTGGGCAGGTGCAAGATTAGCCCATCAGGTAATATCCTAAATGGTCTTACACATAACATCTCAGCCCTTAATGATCAAGCACTGCCCAACAATTCTACCCTCTTCGTCCCTGGACTTCTCCTCCTTCAGCCGCCGCCACTACCTGTTGGAAGATTGGATCTTTGTAGCAACAAGAAGTCAAGAAAGCAGTTCTTGACAATAGTTTTGCAAAAAAGACGAAAGGATTCGGTGTTCAAGGTTTCCAGAGGGTTCTTGTGAAGAATCCAGTGTGTAGGACGCACCCTGCTGGTTCCGTTCCATCCACAGTTGTGTGATCTTCAGCAGGAGCAGATCTTGGTTACTTCTTTGGGCGTGAACACCAACTTTGGGAGATATTATTTCTCTAGATCAGGTATAATCCTTTCTGTTTCTTTTTTGTTCAGATCTGGTTTGTTTATGGTTCAAGTAGGATCCTTGAATAATGTATTCTAAATTTAAGGAATATGATTCCCAGTTGGAAGAAGGTAGGAAATTTTTTTGAAATTCGCCCCCCATTCCGCACCATTCTTGGCGTCCATTAGATGGATCCTACCAATCTTTCAATTTGTATCAGAGCCACAGGTTCGAATCTTGAACCAAAAGAAAATTAGATCTGACCCTGCGCAGATGAACAGAAAATGTTCTGCCAAGATCTGCGCAGATTGCTTTCCTTTTTTTTTCAAGAAATGGTTTCTTGTTAAGGGCATTTGATCTGAAATTAATTTTGTTAAATCCAAAAATTTATTTAGAATTGTTCTTTATTTATTTTAGATTTAATGGACTGTTCGAACCTGGAGATCGCAGTGCAGTTTTGGCGCAGATAGTCTGCGCACCCTTTTTTCTTCCTTTTATTATTATTCGGTCTGTAAATAATTTTTTTTTATGTTTTTAGACTGAATGTATAGGATTTGATCAAGAATGTAATTAATTAATAGAAATAGGATTTCTGTTTTTTATTTATTTTCTTGATTAAAGAAGAAGGAAGAAGATGGCGGTGCTGGAGATTTGCAGATGGAGAAATTGCATACTGTGATTTACAGTTTATGAAACTATAACTTTTGTGATTAACCTCTGTTTTGCAGGTGGTACGAACAGTCCATATTTTTTATTTATGATTGTCTAAAATAAAAAATTATTAATTTCAGGTCTCTCTTGAATTAATTCTTGAAATTGAAAATCAGTTTTGGACATTTTTGGACTAGATTGGACCAAAATTGTTTGGATCGAATCTGAGATTCGAAGGGGGCTGTTTTTCAGTCCATATTTCTCACACTGATTATTCCAAATCTGATGTTCAATTACAGGGATTAATTTGGCCCACCTGTAAAGCCCAGTTTTAAAGGGTTAAAACTGTAAAAGCCCATTGTTGTGAGAAAAGTTGTATGGGTCGAACTGCTAACTGCAATTCAGCCCATACACCTAGAAAACATTAATTGTTAATGCTTTAAATTTTAAATGGGCCATTCGATGGGCTTTACAGTAGTTAATTGATTGGATCAATTCCTCCTTTACATGTGATGTTTGGATGTATGATGTGCTGCAACCATGGGCCATAAGCACTTGGCCCATGTTAACTCGTTAGTGGCTCTTGCGCAGACCATGGCTGAATGCACATCGTTGCCATGGTGTCCCTTAAGGTCATTGGATGACCCCTCTCCGCTTGGTGGGCCCCACAACCCTGAAAAGGGATACGTACGAAACCCCAAGCCGATTGAGTCCCACCAGAAATCTGGCTTTATGAAAGTCAGTGGGAGCCACTTTGGTTTGACCTAAATTAGAACTAGGGTGTAATTTTGTTCTCTCCAAGTAAATATGAGTGCATGTGATAGGGAGATCTATTTGATGGACTCTCTAAAGGCCTTCCGTCATTAGCACAATGATGGGTTCATCAGTAATGAGGAAATGCACCATAAAATTGGGCTATCCATTTGCTGTTGGATCTGTTAGAGTGTTTCATTAGATGACAGGGGCGTCATAGACCGATGTGGGAGGGGCTTCACCAGAAAATGGGAACTCTCTCACGGTACCTTGGCGTAACCTGAATATGATGGGTGTGTAATCACTGGACAGAAAGGTTTACCTGAAAACGGCTCTGAACCTTATCTGACAGAGGCCAAAGGGAAACTCATCTGATGAGTGGATATGATCCCTCACAGAAAAGTGGTGGGGTTAAGCAGCTGAAACAGTTGGCTTCACGCACCCTATGTGATTTCTCACATTTCCAGAGACATTCCGTCGTCTCCATCACTGGGAAGGGAGGGAAAATCTCAGAGATGAACAAATGGGAATGGAACATAGATTAAAAGCCATATCTATGTAGGTAACATGAATCAAACTAAGGTTGTGGACTAACGTTTTTGTTGTTTTATCAGAAAATGGCAAACGATCAATTTGCAAAGCTTCTAGATGATAACAAGCTTAAGGGCCCAAACTATGCCGACTGGTACAGAAATCTTATGCTGGTCCTAAATTCTGAAAAGTTAGATAAGGTGGTGAAAAGTCCTACCCCGGAACGTCCGGGTGATAGGGCTTCTGAGGCCCGTAGGAGGGACTACCAAGATTGGGAGGATAAGAACTCCCTAGCCCGCTGCTTTGTCATTGCCTCATTAGACAACTCAATACAGAGGTAGATCGATCAGATCGAACTAGCCAAGGACATATTGGACAGTCTAAGAACAATGTATGAAGAGCAGAACCGTTCTACTCGACAGAAGGTCCTAAAATTGTTCATGACCGTGCAGATGTCCAAGGGGCAGAAAGTTCATGACCATTGTCTTCGGATGATGGGATACATTAATGAACTTGAAGCTCTTGGATCCGGGCGAGATCTTGGCACGCAAGTGGATGCAATCCTGAATTCTTTGCCCTCTTCCTTCAATGTGTTCACAATGAACTACAATATGAATAAGCTGAACGTCAGCGTCCAGGAACTCAGCAATATGTTGCAGAGGGCCGAGGATCTTTTAAAGAAGGATGAGCCTGTGGTTATGCTTGCTGAAGCTAACAGATCGGGCAAGAAAAAGAGAAAGGCAAAGAAGCCCCAGAAGAAAGCTGCCAGACACAAGAAGCAGAAGAAGAACAAAGCATCGGATGTCTGTCACTTCTGCAAACAGACCGGCCACTGGAAGTGGAACTGTCCTGCCTACTTGGAATCGAAGAAAGGTAACATCGAAACTTGTGTTATAGAAACTAATATGTTAGTTACTTCTGTGTCTTGGTGTGTTGACTCCGAGGCTTCAACTCATGCGTGTAACTCACTGCAGGGGTTCAAAGTTAGCAAAAGATTGAGTGATGGCGAAGTGACATTTTTCTTGGGAACGACTGCAAGTGTTGCAGCTGCGGCGATAGGAACCATCGAATTAGTTTTTAGAGAATGAGTCCTTGTACTTAAAGATTGTCTTTATGTACAGAACTGGAGAAGAAATTTAATTTCTGTTTCTAAACTGTGTGCTGATGGATATACTGTTTATTTTATAATATGATTACTATTAAACGGAATAACAAATTCATCGCATGCGGGGAAATGGAGAATGGTCTCTATGTTCTACATCCTTCTCTAGAAACTAACCTAACCGAAACTACGTCGGTCGAAAATCCCAAGAAAAGGAATCGTGATACAGTTAATCCCACGAGCTTCTGGCATTACCGACTTGGCCATATCAGTGTTGACCGAATCACAAGATTGGTGAAGGAAGGTTCTTTGGATTTTCTAACTGTAGAAAATCTTCCCACTTGTGAGCCTTGCCTTCAAGGTAAGATGACTAAGCGGCCATTTGATGGTAAGCCTAAAAGATCTGGAGGCACACATGACCTAATACATATTGATGTATGTGGTCCCCTGTGTGTTAGGACACGGAATCAACACGTGTACTTCATCACCTTTACAGATGATTTTTCACGATATGGTTACGTGTACCTAATTAGACACAAGTCTGAATCCTTTGAAAAGTTCAAAGAGTTCAGACAGGAAGTCGAGAAACAGTTAGGGAGAGAAGTTAAGGCCCTTCGATCGGATCGAGGTGCCGAGTATCTCTCTGACGAATTCAGGGACTACTTAAAGGACAATGGAATAGTGTCACAACTAGCTCCTCCTGCTACACGACAACTCAACGGTGTTTCAGAGAGGAGGAATAGTACCTTGTTGGACATGGTCCGGTCACTTCTCGTATGCTCAGAATTACCCACATCCTTTTGGGGATATGTATTAGAGACTACTATCTACGTGCTGAATCGGGTTCCAACCAAATCAGTTCCAAAAACTCCATATGAACTATGGACCGGAAGGAAGCCAAGTGTAAGACACTTGAAGATTCGGGGTTGTCCTGCACAGGTTAGAAGAATAAGTATGGACAAGTTAGAATCCAAAACCAGTTGTTGCCTATTTAAAGGCTACCCAAAGGATTTAGTGGGTAATCTATTCTATGACCCAAGTGAGCAGAAAGTGTTATGCAGTCGAAACGCCCAATTCTTAGAATCTGAATACATCATGGACACTCAACGTCAGGAAATAGTTCTTGATGAGGAGAGCTCACGAGCAGTGGGAGATGTCCCACAAGTTCCAGGTAGTGACCAACGTAGAAGGTCCACCCGGGTATCCAGACCACCAGTCCGATATGGTTATGAACAAGATACCTACCTGGTGGAAGCCTTGACTAGTGAAGAGGATCCCGTGACTTACACAGAAGCTATGTTAGACATAAATTCCCAGAAGTGAGTGGAGGCCATGAGAGCTGAGATGGACTCAATGGAGACCAATGGAGTCTGGACTCTAGTGGATCCGCCCTCCGAAGTAAAAGCAATTGGTTGCAAATGGATCTACAAGAGGAAGAAGGGCCCTGATGGCAGGATTGAGACCTACAAAGCTCGCTTGGTGGCGAAAGGGTATACTCAGAAAGAAGGCATCGATTATGAGGAAACCTTTTCGCCCGTGGCCATGCTTAAATCCATTAGGATCCTGCTAGCTGTAGCAGCATACCATAACTACGAGATTTGGCAAATGGATGTCAAAACCACGTTCGTGAATGGAGATCTTAGTGAAGATATCTACATGCAGCAGGCACAAGGCTTTATTGCTGCTGGACAGGAACACATTGTATGTAAACTCAACAGATCCATATATGGACTTAAGCAGGTTTCTAGGAGTTGGAACATCCGTTTTGATTCTGCCGTCAAAACGTTTGACTTTGAGCAGAATCCGGATGAACCCTGTGTTTACAGGAAGTCCAGTGGGGATAAGATTACTTTTTTAGTATTGTACGTGGACGATATCCTACTCATTGGGAATGATGTAGGAATGTTGACTTCGGTCAAGGTATGGCTGTCACAGCAGTTCTCCATGAAAGATCTTGGAGAAGCTTCATACATACTGGGTCTTCGACTCTATAGAGATAGATCGAAGCGGATAATTGGATTATCCTAGGCTGCTTACATTGACAAATTTGTCAAAAGGTATAGCATGGAAAATTCCAAGAAAGGAAATGTTCCTTTCAGACATGGAGTAACTCTCTCCAAAAATATGTCTCCCAAGACTTCTGAGGAGATTGAGGGCATGAGAGATGTTCCCTATGCCTCAGCCATAGGGAGCATCATGTATGCCATGCTGTGCACTCGCCCGGACATGGATCAGGCGGTGAGAGTGGTAAGCAAATTCCAGGCTAACTCAGGGCAGTATCATTGGACTATTGTGAAGAACATGCTTAAATACCTTCGAAGGACAAAAGAGTTTTGTCTGGTATTCGATGGTAGTTCACTACAAGTTCTGGGGTATACCGATGCCAATTTCTAGTCGGATCCAGATAATAGAAAGTCTACATCTGGGTATGTTTTCACGATAGGATCGTGTGTTGTTTGCTGGAAAACTAGCAAATAGGGGTCCACTGCAGACTCCACAACCGAGGCCGAGTACATTGCCGCAAGTGAAGCTGCCAAGGAAGCCGTGTGGATGAACAAATTCATACACGAATTGGGAGAGATTCCATCCAGCACATCACCCATCCCGTTGTTGTGTGACAACAATGGAGCGATCGCCCAGGTGAAAGAGCCTTGGACCCACTCAAAGTCAAAGCACATCGAGAGGAAGTACTGTGGGAGATTGTTGGTAGAGGGGACGTCCTAATTCAGAAGGTAGCATCAGCGGATAATGTGGCAGACCCATTGATTAAGCCACTGACACAGAAGGTGTTTGACAAACACGTGGAAAGTATGGGACTCCGGCTTGTACCAGATTGGACCTAAGTGCAAGTGGGAGTTGTTAGACAGTCTTGTATGCCCTTAGCTTCAATCGGATTTGATGTACTTTTGTTATTTAGTGGAAATAAATTAAAGTGCTTGTTTGATTCATGTTGTTTGGTATAATTCTGTGTAAGACCCTAAAACTGGACATTTATAGAAACTTGTGTTAGTTTTAAATGTTCACAGCCATTGGATAAGTTTAGGGAGATTTATCTAGCAAAGGCTGATACTGGTGTGCCACCAAGTGTTGGGATGGCTTGTTTCGGCCATCAGGGTAAGACCCAAGGCACATGCAGTATGGGATTGTTTGAACCCTTGAACCGGACCAGATTTCTAGTATTGCCCTAGACCTTGGAGACAGATGGGAAAAACTAGAAAGTTACACCTGACCCCTAGACTCGATTATTACACATCACTAGGTGCCGGATCGGGCTGTCTTTGATGTGTCAATCAGTGAGATCCTTAGTGGGGGTCAAAACCCGGACATGTTGGGGCAGTCTGAGAATTCATCTGAGTGAGTGGTCATAGTGACAGAATCAGCCCCTTTGTCGGACAATGGTAATGATCGGGAATGCACTCTCTCTGATGGAAACCAAACTGCCGGCAGTTGATTTCAATCGTTGGAATTTTGTTTTGAAAAAATAAGATATATATATATATATGTATGGTTTCAAAAGATTTGCAAAAGGTTTTAATTCCCGGGATCCATGTGAGTAGAGAGTGCGGCACTGTTCCTTGTAGCCGAGAGAGAGGTCTTCTCTTGTCGGGCAGTGCTTTATCATTAAGGGTTGAGAGGTTAAGTGTAAGACCATTTAGGATAATACCTGATGGGCTAATCTTGCACCTGCCCACAGTCCCTGGGTTTTTATAAAATGGCTTGGCCCAAGGACCACTTAATGTAAGTGTTGGGCCCATAGGGTCCATGTGATGGGCTCAAGGGGGTCACTGAGTCTTTCAGTGAATTCGGCTGGGCCTTGTAATAAAGGCTGGGCCGAACCCATGTGGCTGGTGTGTAGATCAATGCTTGGGTCCCATGCCATACAAAGAAGCCCAACTGGGCAGCAGGTTGGAAACTAGTTAAACACTGAACACTTAATGGGCCAAAATCTCATTTCGAATTGGGCTGATATGATCACCAGTTCATAGGGCGAATATGAGATTAGTGTTAGTAAAAGGATTGGGTCTTTGACCTTATCCACTCTAAGAGACCAAATTCAAATTAGATTTGAATCTGGTAACCTCCTGATAAGATCAGGAGTTAACTAACTTAATCTGCAGATAGGATTAAGATTAACCTCTATCCAAATACTGATTTGGATTGGGATAACTCCCAAAATATTGGGAGGTTTCTTAATCAAGAAGAAAGAGGAGAAAACCCTAGCAGAAATATCAGATTTTGAACTAGGGGGTTGGAGTAAGTAAGAAACACATCCTGCAATCTGAGATTTGATCTCTCACAGACTCCAGAGAGAAGTGACAATTCTACCCTCTTCGTCGCTGGATTTCTCCTCCTTCAGTCGCCACTACCTGTTGGAAGATTGGATCTTTGTAGCAACAGGAAGTCAAGAAAGCAGTTCTTGACAATAGTCTTGCAAGAAAGACAAAAGGATTCAGTGTTCAAGGTTTCCAGAGGGTTCTTGTGAAGAATCCAGTGTGTAGGACGCACCCTACTGGTTCCGTTCCATCCACAGCTGTGTCATTTTCAGTAGGAACGGATCTTGGTTACTTGTTTGGGCATGAACACCAACTTTGAGAGATATTATTTCTCTGGATCAGGTATAATTCTTCATGTTTCCTTTTGGTTCAGATCTGGTTTGTTTATGGTTCAAATAGGATCCTTGAATCATGTATTCTAAATTTAGGGAATATGGTTCCTAGTTGAAAGAATGTAGGATTTTTTTTTTAAATTTGCCCCCCGATCCGCACCTTTCTTGGCGTCCATTAAATGGATCCTACCAATCTTTCATTCAGACAAGAAGTCGAGATACAATTAGGGAGAGAAATTAAGGCCCTTCGATCAGATCGAGGTGGTGAGTATCTCTCTGATGAATTCAAGGACTACTTGAAGGCCAATGGGATAATATCATAGTTAGTTCCTCCTTCTACACCACAGCATAATGGTGTTTCAGAGAGGAGGAATAGGACCTTGTTTGGCATGGTGTCACTTCTCACACGCTTAGAATTATCCACATCCTTTTGGGGATATGCATTATAGACTGCTATCTACATGTTGAATCGGGTTTCAATGAAATCGGTTCCAAAAACTCCATATGAACTTTGGTTGGGAAGAAACCAAGTGTCAAACACTTGAAGATTTGGGGTTGTCTTAAGCACATTAAAAGAACGAGTGTGGACAAGTTGGAATCTAAGACCAGCCGCTACCTATGTGTAGGCTACCCAAAGGATTCGATGGGTTATCTATTCTATGACCCAAGTGAGCAGAAAGTGTTCTGCAGTAGAAATGTCTAGTTCTTAGAGACCGATTACATCCTGGACACCCATCGTCAGGAAATAGTTCTTGATGTCTCAGGAGTAGTGGGAGGTGTCCCGTAAGTTCCAGATAGTGACCAACCTAGAAGATCCTCCTGGGTATCTAGGCCACCAGTCCTTATGGTTATGATTAGGAAAGTTACCTGGTGGAAGCCTTGACTATTGAGGAGGATCCCGTGACTTACGCGGAAGCTATGTTGGACATAGATTCCCAAAAGTGGGTGGAGGCCATGAGAGCTGAGATGGACTCGATGGAGGCCATTGGAGTCTGGACTCTAGTAGATCTGCCCTCCGGGGTAAAAGCAATTGGTTGCAAATGGATCTATAAGTGGAAGAAGGGCCCCGATGGCAAGATTGAGACCTACAAAGCTCGTTTGGTGGCGAAAGGGTATTCTCAGAAAGAGGGCATCAACTATGAGGAAACCTTTTCACCCATGGCCATGCTTATATCCATTAGGGTCTTGCTATTTTTAGCAGCATACCATGACTACGAGATTTGGCAGATGGATGTCAAAACCGTGTTCCTGAATGGAGATCTTAGTGAAGATATCTACATGCAGCAGTCGCAAGGCTTCATTGCTGCAGGTCAGGAACACATGGTATGTAAACTTAATAGATTCATATATGGACTTAAGCAAGCTTTTAGGAGTTGGAACATCCGTTTTGACTCTGCTGTCAAATCGTTTGACTTTGAGTAGAATCCATATGAGCCCTGTGTTTACAGGAAGTCCAATGGGGATAAGGTTACCTTCTTGGTGTTTTATGTGGATGATTTCCTACTCATTGGGAATGATGTAGGAATGTTGACTTTGGTCAAGGTGTGGCTTTCGTAGCAATTCTCCATGAAAGATCTTGGATAAGCCTCCTATATATTGGGTCTTTGACTCTATAGAGCTAGATCAAAGCAGATAATAGGATTATCCCAGGTTGCTTACATTGAAAAAATTATCAAAAGGTACAGCATGGAGAACTCCAAGAAGGAAAACGTTCCTTTCAAGCACGGAGTCACTCTCTCCTAGAAGATGTCTCCCAAGACTTTTGTGGAGATTGAGGGCATGACAGACGTTCCCTATGCCTCAGCCGCAGGGAGCATCATGTATGCCATGTTGTGCACTTGCCCTGACATTGCTCAGGCAGTGAGTGTGGTAAGCAGGTTCTAGGCCAACCCAAGGTAGGAGCATTGGACTGATATGAAAATCATACTCAAATACCTTCGAAGGACAAAAGAGTTTTGTCTGGTATTTGATGGTAGTTTACTACAAACCCAAGGGTATACTGATATCAATTTCTAGTCAGACCCTGATGATAGAAAGTCTACATCTGGGTATGTTTTCACGATAGGATCGTGTGCTGTTTGCCGGAAGTGAAGCTGCCAAGGAAGATGTGTGGATAAAAAAGTTCATTCATGAATTAGGAGTGGTTCCATCCAGTACATCACTCATCCCATTGTTGTGTGACAACAATGGAGGGATTGCCTAGGCTAAGGATCCTTGAGCCCACTTGAAGTCAAAGCACTTCGAGAGGAAGTACGATGTACTGTGGGAGATTGTTGGCAGAG
Source organism: Nelumbo lutea (assembly GCF_056320005.1). Taxonomy (NCBI): domain Eukaryota; kingdom Viridiplantae; phylum Streptophyta; class Magnoliopsida; order Proteales; family Nelumbonaceae; genus Nelumbo; species Nelumbo lutea. The sequence goes on from NC_142691.1 coordinate 38,504,547, forward strand.
GGGACATCTTGATTCAGAGGGTAACGTCAGCGGATAAAGTGGCAGACCCATTGACTAAGCCACTCACACAGAAAGTGTTTGAGAAACATGTGGAAAGAGGAGAGTGCAACACTGTGCCTTGTAGTCGAGGGAGAGGTTCTCTTGCGTCGAGTAGTGTTTTGGATCATTGTGAGCTGAGAGGTTAAGTGTAAGGCCATTTAGGGTTATACTTGATGGGCTAATCTTGCATCTGCCCATAGTCCCTAGGTTTTTATAAGATGGCTTGGCCCAGGGACTTTTTAGTGTAAGTGTTGGGCCCATAGAGTCCATGTGATGGGCTCAAGGGGTTCACTGGGCTTTCTAGTGAATTCAGCTAGGCCTTGTAACAGAAGTTGGGCCGAACCCATGTGGCTGATGTGTAGATCAATGCTTGGGTCCCATGCGATACAAAGAAGCCCAACTAGGCAGCAGTTTGGAAGCCTATTGAGCACTTGATGCATATTGGGCCTAAAGCCCATTTCAAACTAGGCTGATTTGATCAGTCACTTAAAGGGGCAGATTTGAAGTTAGGTCAAGCCAAAAAGGATTGGGTCTTAACCCTATCCACTCATGGAGACCAAATTCAAATTATGATTTGAATATGGTACCCTCCTGATAAGATCTGGAGTGGGCTGATCTAATCTGTAGATTGTATTAAGAAGACTTCTTATCCAAATATTGATTTGGATTAGGATAACTCCTAATGAGATTAGAAGGTTTCTTAATCACTAAGAAAAGAGGAGAAACCCAAATTTTTGAATTACAAGAATTCAAACCTTAAGGGTCTTCACAGAACACACTACATCTTGAGATAGGATCTCAGAGAAAACCCTAGAGAGAAGAAAGCTTTTCTCCACCTTCTACTCTAGCTCTCTCCTCCAGCCGCCGCCACCATCTACTGCCAGTTCATTTTCTGTGTGAGGGAAAGATCAAGAAAGGTTCTTGATATCAATCTTTGCTGAAAGGTTGATCGTGTGTGGTGTTCATTGCTTCCATCAAGTTCTTCAGAAAGACCTGGTTCGTGGGAGGAACAATACTGGTTCTGTTTCATTATCACTATGTCATCTTCAGTGGGAGCAGTTCTTAGGAGTTTCTTTGGGCGTGAACACCGACATTGGGTGATACTGTTTCTCCGAATCATGTATATCCCTTCCCTTCTCTTTTGGTTCAAATCTGGTTTAGTTTTGGTTCAAGTCAGATCCTTGAATACTGTATTCTAAATTATAAGGAATATGATTCCCAATTGGAAGAAAGGTAAGAAATTTTTGAAATTCGCCCACCCATTCCGCACCCTCTTAGCGACCATATGATGGATCTTACCATTTTTTCAAATAATGTGTAGATCAATGTTTGGGTTCCATTCCATACAAAGAAGCCCAAGTGGGCAGCAGTTTGGAAGCATACTGAGCACTAAGACTTCATGGGCCTAAAGCCCATTTCGAACTGCGCTGATTTGATCAGTTAAATTAAGGGGCGGATCTAAGATTATATTAGCAAATAGGATATGGTCTTAACCCTATCCACTCAGAGAGTCTAGATTTGAATACAGATTCAGATATGAAAACCTCCTAATAAGCTTAAGAAAGGGTTGATATAATCTGCAGATAAGATAAGTCTATCCTTATCACTTAAAGGGAATTCAGATCCAAATATGATTTGGATCAGCAACTCCTAATGGGATTAGGAGCTGATCCCTTTAAGGTTATAAAAGGAGGAGGGGGCGGCAGCCTCTTGCATCATCACATCCTCACTCTCAGAGCTAGAGTTACAGAAGAAAGAACATAGCATCACTACACTATTTTCTTTCTACCACCTCTTTCCTGCCGCTACCGCCACACTGCCAGTTCTATCTCCTATTTCAAGCAGGAACGATCAAGATTGGGGATTTTGATATCAGCCTTTGGAGAAAGGCTAATCTAAAGTTGTGCTCACAGCCTCCAGCGAATTCCTGCAAAGGGTTCGGTTCGTTAGACGAACATTGCTGATTTTGCTCCAACATTCACTGTGTCATATTCAGTGGGAGCGGTCTTTGGAGTCTTTCTTTGGGTGTGAACACCTTCGTTGGTAGATAGTGTTTCTCCGTATCAAGTATATCTCCCTTCTACTTCTAGTTTAATATCTGTTTTGATTTAGGGTTCAAGATTGATCCTTGAAAATGCAGATTTTCTAAAATAGGGAATGTGATTCCCAGATGAGGGGAGATGAAATATTTGAAATTTCACCCAACCTTCCTGTAGGGTTCGGCCATCCATATGATGGATCTCTCATTCCCTCACAAATTCCCCAATGTGCAAATATGGATTCTCACTGTCTAAACCATGGAAATTTGGCAAGAGTTGGATCGTTCTAGGTTTGAATTCAAATTGTGGTGTATTTAGAGGGAACATGATGCATGATGGTGTGGCTGTCCAAGTGGGGTGCAAGTAGTCTTTTAAAGATCTAACAGGGTTGTCCTTGTGTTGACTCATGGTTTCAGAATCATAGGACGAACTAAATGTTGCTTCTTCTTCAAAGAATGGTGGTGGGTCTATCCGTATCTGTCTAGCGAATCTCCCTCGTTTGTCCCTTGGTCTATTCATAAACCCTATGCTCCTATTTTTTTATTTTTTGTTTTTTTTAGCATACAAAAAGAAGAAAAGGAAAATAAGATCAAGAAAATGAAATGCAACTAAAGAAAACGAAATGAAGAGAGGAAATAAAAAAAAAAAGTAAAGAATGTCCAAACTCAGTTGTTGGTTTGGCTTCCCCGCCAACGGTGCCAAATTTTGTGTTTCACCCAAAATTATTACCCTTGGCTAAGTGATCGTTGAAGTGTAGCTTTAGGTGTCAAATCCACAGAGAAGTTGATTAAACCAACAAAAGAAGTTATCGCTAAGAGTGAATAACTTAGAAAAAATGATTTTCTAAAAATAAAAAATAGAGGAAAATATTTGAATAAAAGTAATGATGATTAAAGGATGAAAAGTAGTATTATGATGAACAAGGCTTCAAGATTCACTTAATCGATTTGCTTAACTGGTCTCGACTTTGGTTCCTATTTATTACTCAATTGCAAGTTTCACATCCCAACAAGCAACCGGAAAATATAACTTTTAAACCAACGACAAGAACAAAAGTATTTGTTCTGAGAGAATTAATTTTTGATGGAGAACATAATGATCTATTCTTACAAGCTACCCAAGAACGACAATATATCAGATTGACAGTATTGTAGTCAATGATCAACCCATAAAATAAATCTACCCAATCAATTATTTTCTAACAAATTGCACATAAAAAGAGCATGACTAATCTTATATGGAAATTGAAGAATATAACTTATGGGTTTATCAAAATAATAAAAGAAATCTCTCAAGAACAAAATTAAACATTGAAATCTCTCAAGGAATCAAAGTAAAATAACAAATAAACTCATCGATCAAGGTCCTCCCTAGCCTTGTTGAAGCTTTATCCATGCTTGGATGTCATTCTCCCCTCTTCTCTTTTGTGAAAGACTAAGAAAATAATGCCAAAATAACATCTGCAAGTCATCCCCCTTTTAGGTAAGATTTTTTTCTTTTAATTGTGCTGCCAGGATCCTCAATCTGCTTAGCCCGGATCCGCATCTTATACCCCAATTTTCGCCTGGATAGATATTGATTTAGAGGAAGTTATCGAGAGATGAATTCTAGATCTATCTCTTAGCTATCCATATCCTCAATAATCATTGATTTTCGGAATTTGGAAAGAAAGATATGCCCAAAATATCGGATCATGTTCGGAGTAATGCGGGAAACGAATCATCAGCACTGATACTTGGGTCATGGAACTTGGGCTTGGGTTTCTTGGACCTATGTTTGGGCTTTCCTCCATTGAATTATTAATTATTTTAGCATAAAAATTGCACAAATAGTAAAATTAATATTTATAAAAATTATTACAGAAAAATATTACTTTTAAGCTCTTTATTTTACAAATGTCAATTGTTGAGCACACTTTAGATATACTTTTTTATGGTTTCATCAGGGCCCATCAAGCAGGGAGATCATCCAATGATCTTATAATGAGCTAAGTATGAAAAAGAGCCATGACAATGATGTGCATTCAGCCATAGTGTGTGAAAGAAGCACTATCGAATTATCATGAGCCAAGTGCATATGGCCCATGTGCGTAGCACATCACACATCCATACATCACATGCATGAAACAAATTGATCCAATCAATTAAAATATTTGTAAAATCCTAAATTAATTAGGTTAAATCAGTATCAGCCCATCAAAGCCCATAACATCATCAAATATCATTATCAAGGTATATGGGCTGAATTACAAAGATCAGTTCGGCTCATATAGCTAAATCAGGGCTGGTGCAGTTCAAACATATTAAAATTGGGTTTTACAGAGGTGGGCTGAATTAAAAACTAGAAGTGGACCATCAACCCTCTAGCCAAAATCGAATTTGGGTCAGAAACACCAACCCCATCGAACCAAAAATTTGGTCCAACTAGTTTGGACCAAATCTGGTACAAATCGGCTCAAGATTTAGTGTCTAGCTCAAGATTTAATTCAAGAATGATGATCTGAAAAATAAATTAAATCTAGATAATCAAATCATCAAGAAAATGAAATTAGAGGGCTGCACTATGATTTTCTTGGACATCCTGCAAACCCGCAAAGAACAATTATCGCAGATTGCGGAATCAATATCTACAAAATCGCAAATTGCATAATCGATATCTACAAAATCGCAAATTGCGGAATCGATATCTACAAAATCGTAGATCACAAAACTTCTTTCTGCGAAAACTTCTCCTCTGTTGTGCACTCCAGCAATCTACAAATGGAAATAAAATAGAAAAACCTAATTTTTCTATTATTACATCACATCGAATTCCTATACAATTTGTCTAAAAAATTAAAATAAAATTATTTACAAACCAAATTGAATAGAAAAGAAATAGCAGGGTGCGCCAATATTGGCACCAAAAAGATTCCATCTCCATTACACAATCAGCCCAAATATTCAAAAACATTCATAGAACAGTTCTATAAATATAACAGAATAATAAAGATTTATTTTCCAGATAATTCGCCCATAATCTAGGAACCAATTCCTAGAGAAAACGCTAACTACACAAATTGGGTAGAACACCTTCTACCCATTTGCTCAAATTCAGACTTGAATCTGGCTCTAATACCATTGAAGGGATGGAAGATCCATCATATGGATGGCCGAACCCTGTAGGAAGGCTGGGTGAAATTTCAAAAAAAATCCTTTACTCCCATCTGGGAATCGTATTCCCCATTTAGAAAACTGCATTTTCAAAGTTCATTCTTGTAACCATACTGGACGAAATCTAGAACCAAGATTAGGGAGGGATATACCTGATATAGAACCTATGCAAAAAGCTCCTCCCAATGCAGGTGTTCATGCCCAAAGAGTGTACCAAATCCTCCCTCCACTGAAGATGACACAGCTTAGGATGAGGAAGGATCAACAGGTAGTTCTTCACCAAGAAACTCTGATTCTTCAGCAAGAATCGAATGGGCTAGTGAGCACAGCTTTACAATTGTTTCTTCTAGCAAGAAACAATATCAAGATCAAATCTTTATCAAATCCAAGAATTGGATATCGAATAGGGTAGGGGTGCAAGAGCTAGGAGAAAAAGAACTGAAATCAAAAATAGCCAAACTAAGTTGTCTTCTGTGTTGTGTGTGTTTTTCAGGTCAGCCCTGCTCTCTATTTATAGCCTTAAAGAGACAACCCCCTAATCTGATTAGGAGTCTCTTGATCCAAATCATTATTTGGATCTGGACTCTTTAAGTGATAAGGATAATCCCTTATCTTATCTGTAGATCAAGATCAACCATTCCTAATCAAATTAGGAGTTCCCTGATGCAAATCTTTATTTGGATTTGGACTCTTTAAGTGGATAGGAGTTATCCTCTTATCCATATCTGTTGTACCAGATTCGCCCTATTTAATTAATCTAATTAACCTAGTTTGAAATGGGCTTTAGGCCCATTAAGCTTTTAGGCTCACTTCCGTTTAACGCTGGCTAGCTTGGCTCTCTTTGTATGGCATGGGACCCTATCATTGATCTACACATCAGCCACTTGGGTTCAACCTACCCTCTATTACAAGGACTGGCCGAATTCACTGCTGAATATAGTGAACCCCTGAGTCCATCACCATGGGCTCTTAATGGGCCCAACATTTACACCAAATGGTCCTTGGGTCCAGACATCTTATGAAGGCCCAAGGACTGTGGGCATGTAGACACCCCATCTTTGTGCCCCTTAGTCTTTCTATAGCATTTTGAGCTTCAAGCATGCTTCAGATAACCTTGTGGTTGACCTGGGGGTATTTTTGGAGTTTTACAAAAGTTGGGGCTTCAAGGATCCAAAACCATAGGTACATAGAGCCAAAAATCTGAATCCAATGACACCAAGATCACCCAAATCCAACACCATTTACCCCATCATCTTAAGACCCGACGATAGAACCAATTTTGATCGTCTTATCGGAGTCATTGTTATCCTAATCCTCATTTCACATCAAATCCAAAATCTAAGACCATAAGTATATAGAGCCCAAAAATCCAAATCCAATGACACCAAGATCACCCGAGTCTGACACCGTTTATCCCATCATCCTAAGACTCAAAACCAGAACCGATTCCGATCATCCGATCGGAGTCATTTTAATCCTAATACTCATTTCACATCAATCCAAAATCCGAGACCATAGGTACATAGAGCCCAAAAATTTTGAATCGAACGACACCAAGATCACTCGAGCCCAACACCATTTACCCCATCATCCAAAGACCCAAAGCCGGAAACGATTTCGATCGTCTGATCGGAGTCATTTTAATCCTAATCCTCATTCACATAAAATACAAAATCCAAGACCATAGGTACATAAATCCTAAAAACTGAATCCAACAACACCAAGATCACCCGAATCTGACACCACTTACCCCTTCATCTCAAGACCCAAATCCGAAACCGATTTCGATTATTCGATTGGGATCATCTCTGATCCTAATTCCTAACCCCATTAAAATCTGAAATCCAACCTTATAGATGGATAGAGCTCATAATTCCAAGTGCAACGGTACTAAGATCGTTCAATTCCGACACCGTTAGCCCCTCCATCTTGAGACCTGAAGCTATACTCGATTCGGGCTCTCCATTTAGAATCCTCTTCACAGTAAATTTGAACCTAGAGAGTTCCACAACCCAAACTTCCCCTCAGCCTCTACAAACATCTTAAAAATCTAAGATTTGACCAGCTATGGCTTCCAATCAATCAAGCCAATCACCTAAACTTGGAATGTCCAGTTTAGGTAAATTGGTGAAATCTTTCACTCTTTGTCTTGATTGATTGAGAGAATCTCTCACAAAGTTGACTTGACAGCTCATTCTCTCAATCAATCTCCTTCCAAAAACCATTCAAACATCAGCCATTGATCTCCCTTATCTTCCATCTCAGCCCTCCATTCCCCTCTCAAAAAATATATAAATACCACCCCTTTCTCACATCCAAAGACACAAGAAAGCCTAGAGAAATTACTCTATACTCACTAGTATAGAGAATACCCCCTTCACGTCCAAAGAAGCTCCAGCTTTCATCCACTCACCTCCAAGGCCTTCTCCACTCACTCTCCATCAATCCTTGAGCTTCCCTATACCGGTATTTGAAAGAATGGTAGGATCCATCTAATTGATGCCAAGAAGAGTGTAGAATGGGTGGGTGAATTTCAAAAATTTCCTACCTTCTTCCAACTGGGAATCATATTCCCTAAATTTAGAATACATTATTCAAGGATTCTACTTGAACCATAATCAAACCAGATCTGAACCAAAAGGAAATAGGAAGGATTATACCTGATCCGGAGAAACAATATCTTCCAAAGTTGGTGTTCACGCCCAAAGAAGAAACCAAGATCCGCTCCTGCTGAAGATGACACAGCTGTGGATGGAACGAAACCAACAGGGTGCATCCTACACACTAGATTCTTCGCAAGAATCCTCTGGAAACCTTGAACACCGAATCTTTTGGTCTTTCTTGCAAGACTATTGTCAATAACTGATTTCTTGACTTCCTATTGCTGCAAAGATCCAATCTTCCAACAGGGAATGACGGCTATTGGAGGAGGAGAAATCCAGGAACGAAGAAGGTAGAACTGTCTCTTCTCTCTGGAGTCTGTGAGAGATCAAATCTCAATTCGCAGGAGGTGTCTCTTGCATCCAAAACCCTAGTTCGAAATCTGATATTTCTCTTAGGGTTTTCTCCTCTTTCTTCTTGATTAAGAAACCTCCCAATATTTTGGGAGTTATCCCAATCCAAATCAGTATTTGGATAGGGGATAATCTTAATCCTATCTGCAGATTAAGTTAATTAACTCATAATCTTATCAGGAGGTTACCAGATTCAAATCTAATTTGAATTTGGTCTCTCAGAGTGGATAAGGTTAAAGACCCAATCCTTTTACTGACATTAATCTCAGATTCGCCCCATGAACAGGTGATCATATCAGCCCAATTCAAAATGGGCTTTTGGCCCATTAAGTGTTCAGTGTTTAACCAGTTTCCAATCTACTGCCCAGTTGGGTTTCTTTATATGGCATGGGACCCAAGCATTGATCTACACACTAGCCACATGGGTCTGGCCTAGCCTTTATTACAAGGCCCATCCGAATTCACTGAAAGACTCAGTGACCCCCTTGAGCCCATCACATGGATCCTATGGGCCCAAAACTTACATTAAGTGGTCCCCGGGCCAAGCCATCTTATAAAAACCTAGGGACTGTGGGCAGGTGCAAGATTAGCCCATCAGGTATTATCCTAAATGATCTTACACTTAACCTCTCAGCCCTTAATGATCAAGCACTGCCCGACAAGAGAAGACCTCTCTCTTGGCTGCAAGGAACAGTGCCGCACTCTCTACTCACATGGATCCCGGGAATTAAAACCTTTTGCAAATCTTTTGAAACCGAACATATACATATATATATATATATATATATATATATATATATATATATTAATTTTGCAAAACAAAATTCCAACGATTGAAATCAACTGCCGGTAGTTTGGTTTCCATCAGAGAGAGTGCATTCCCGACCATTACCATTGTCCGACAAAGGGGCTGATCCTGTCACTGTGACCACTAGCTCAGATGAATTCTCAGACTGCCCCAACATGTCCAGGTTTTGACCCCCAGTAAGGATCTCACTGAATGACACATCAAAGACAGCCCGATCCGACACCTAGTGATGTGTCATAATCGAGTCTACTAGTCAGGTGTAACTTTCCAGTTTTGCCCATCTGTCTCCAAGGTCTAGGGCAACACTGGAAATCTGGTCCGGTTCAAGGGTTCAAACAATCCCATACTGCATGTGCCTTGGGTCTTATCCTGATGGCTGAAACAAGCCATCCCAACACTTGGTGGCACATCAGTATCAACCTTGGCAAGATAAATCTCCCCAGACTTATCTAATGGCTGTGAACATTTAAAAATAACACAAGTGTCTATAAGTGTCCAGTTTTAAGGTCTTACACAGAATTATACCAAACAACATGAATCAAGCATGTACTTTAATTTATTTCCATTAAATAACAAAAGTACATCAAATCCGATTGAAGCTAAGGGCATTAAAAGACTGTCTAATAGTATTACAATCACATAATCACTGAGTTGCGTTTTGAAGCATGAAGCATTCTTGAAGTAACGACTATGTAGCAGAAAAGAACAACTATACAGCAGCGTTTATTTCTTTGGGCCACATGATCAGCATGTACAACATCTGAAAATGTCTTGAAGTGACGACTATGTAGCAGAAAAGAACAACAACTACATAGCAGCGTTTATTTCTTTGGGCCACATGATCAGCATGTACAACATCTAAAAATGTCTTCATGTTGTTGGGGAGATCAGTAGAAGATGTAAGCATTCATGCATGTCGAATAGGTTTGTAACCGATGCAGCAATTTTCTTATTGAATAGGGGAGATCATAAACTTTCATATAAATGTTTAGGTTAGTATTTTATAGCTTTCACATGAGTAATATGTTAGCATTTTTATAATTTTGTTTTGAAGAATGCTTACATCATGTTTCTTCTTTATTAATCTTATAGATAATTTCTGTTATAGGAAGTCATTCAAAGAGGAATTTTATTGCTAAGATCTCCAATTTTCTTGTTGAATGTGCGCTATTATTGATAGTTACATCCTGTCTTTTTTTTATCATTTTTTGTTTACCATTTCATTCTTCTCCCTTTAAATCTCAGTTCATGCATTAGAATAATCATCACCTAGGTAGTTCTAGTTGGATTTTGATCTCATAAGAGATTAAATCCAATGGGTTTGATTGGTCAATTACATGAGAAATTGCACCTGCACACTTGTTTGGAAAATAAGCTTTTCCCTTATAAAACCTAGTTTTGAACTTGTCCCACATTGGAAAATTATAAGCTTTGTTTTTAGTATTTTAATAGGAGTTGTGCAATGCACGTGCACGCATGTGTGCGCTTGTGTGCAGCACAATGAGGCGCTTTAGAGGTGCACTTTGCTCACACTTTAGATGCGCACTTTGCTCGTGAAGGGCAGCTTTGGTTTTAGTGCTATGCTGACCGTTGATCTCCATTGATGAGATCAATGGTCATGATTTGATCGAGTGTGATCAAGAGGCACAATTCAAAGTTAACAGTCATTAACTGTTAACTACTTTTTAAACAATCACAATGTTTGAAATTGTGACCATTCAAGGTGCCTTCTTTGAACCAGCACCTACATTTTCTTCATACTTCTTCATAAACTATTTAAGGAGCTTGAATCAGACTTCAAAAACACACATTTTCGAAATCCACTTTGTCTCTCTCTCTCAGTCCGGTATGTTACATTCTCACAGAAGGTTTCTTTGGAGATTCTTCAACTTTGCTAGTTGCAGATTCTCGCCCTAGGCTCTGTTGTATCCTGGGAATGGATTTTCTTATAACCCAATAGAAAACTCAGTGAAACTGAATGGGGGAAAATAACATTCTAAAGATAGTGTCTTTAGACGCGCCTCAGAGCTTCTCCTCCAAAGTTACAATGACCCCATTTCCTAGCGGCTCCAAAGATGAGTTTTCATTTCATTTTTTTTCTTCTTTTCTAGATTATAGTCCCATGCATTCCATAAGCTATCATTCCAAAATTCACTAGATGAGAGGTTTGATATGTTTTCCTTTTACATAAATTCAAGCATTTATTTTTTTTTATCCTTTTCCCATTTAAAAGTCCCCCTTAGTTTCCATTCTATCCCTCTCTCAATCTCCATTTATTCTCTCTCTCTCTCTCTCTCTCTCTCAATTAGTCTTTTATAGGCATTTGCCTTAGGATGTAATGTCCAAATCAATAGCTATTTTTTCTCTCTCTTTCATTCCACACATTAGCATTAGGTTTAGTTAGAAACCCCATGTTCATTTCTAGTAATCATATTGATCCTTTTTTCACTTTAATATCTTTAACCGTTTATGGCATTGCATCTTAGGTCACATTTATGTAATTAATCATTAAGAGCTTCTTAAATTTCCAACTTCTTTCGTCTAGTTTTTAGCCTTATACTTGAATTTTTTTGAGCAATTTTGATAGTCATAGCTTACATTTTCTAGTTGATCATTTAATTGTTATCTCCCAGTTTATTTTTTTTCTCATACTAATTGTTAGATGAAAGTTAGTTTTCTTTCCATGGTTAATCTAGTATGATGTTTATCTCTTTTAAGCCCAGAAATAAAATATAAATTTCCCTGGAACATTGGTGAAGTAGAAGCCAGTTTAACCGGGTGTGTGTGGGGTGCCTAACACCTTCCCACACCGTACCTTGGTCCCAAACCCTAAGAATCTCGTACCCATTGGGCAACGAGTCACCAAGAAAGAAAATGTTTTTTCTTGAAAGATACCAGGTTTTCCTAAATTCCCAATTTCAAAAATTTAGGTGATGACTCCAAACACCATACCCCAATCCGTCCCACCCTTCAGGTCGGGAAGCCACAGGGCAGATGCAAGATTAGCCCATCAGGTATAACCCTCAATGGTCTTACACTTAACCTCTCAGCCCTTAATGATCCAACACTACCTGACAAGAGAGAGTGAATTTCCCAAGAATTAAAACCTTTTGTAAACAATTTGTGAAACCATAATATATAAGTATATATCTATATAAATATATTTTGCAAAACCAAATTTCAAACACATTTGAAATCCACTGTTGGCAGTTTAGATTTCCATCAGAGAGAGTGCATTTCCCTGATCATTCACTTTGCCTGACAAAGGGGCGGATCCTGTCACTATGATCACCTACTCAAATGAATTCTCGAACTATCCCATTTGACCCCCGCTAAGGATCTCACTGATTGGTACATCAAAGACAGCACAATCTGACACCTAGTGCAGTATCATAATCGAGTCTAAGGGTCTAGTGTAACATTCCAGTTTTTCCCTTCTATCTCCAAGGTCCAGGGCAATACTAGAATTTGGTCTGGTTCAGGGTTTCAAGAAAACCCACACTTTATGTACCTCAGGTTTCACCCTGGCAGTTGACACAAGCCACCCCAACCAACTTAGTTGTACATTAGTATCAGCCTTGGTAGGATAAGTCTTCCCAAATCTATCAAACGGCTATAAAGATTCTAAACTAACACGAATCTCATATGTGTTCAGTTTAAGGGTATTACACAAAAACATAACACAATAACATGAATCAAATATGTACTTTATTCATTTAAAATAAATGTCATAATGTACATCATGTTGATTGGAGCTAAGGGCATACACTGTCTAACACTTTCTTAAATCAGAACCATCCACTTGAATCCTCACCCTAATGCATTCCTACCTACCAAATTGTAGCTCAAAATTTCCTCATTTAACCCCCCATCAAGCCTAGATCCTATTCCAATAAATCTCACTAATGAGATCCTACCATCCATCATACCAACTCTATATGATCAATCAAACCTCACCACTATGTTCAAAGACCCTGAAACCCCCAACACATCAAATTTCACAACCAAACACCTATGTTTGACCAATGGAAAAGTAAGATTCCATTTTGGGCCCTTTCGTTGATTAGAAAACCATAAGATAAGACCATGATCTGAACTAAATCAGTCAATTTACACCTTTGATCAAAGCTCCATCACTTCCACCAGAGTTGGGATGATAAAAAATGCCTACCCACCAAATTTCATCCCAAAATTCCCTTGTTTGACCCTTCATCAAACAAAGATTCTATTTCATTAAATCTTTTTTGCCCAAACTTGTCAGCCATAGATCTCAATCATTCCAATCTCATTTTTCTGATCAAACCTCAACACTATGTTCAAAGACCAAAACAACCCAAGCACGCCAGATTTCACATCCTAATTGCTCTATTTGATCGTTAAACTAGAAATATCTAATTTCAACGCACTTGATTAAATTGCCACAACATTTATCCTAACCTGAAGCCTCAAAAAGGGTGATGGATAATGTTAGACCCATTCTTGACTCATTAAAACACCTGAACCAATGAAACAGTTCCTAAATGGCTTAAAAAGCTCAAAATACCAAGCAGACCCCCACTTAAAGTTAAGAAAAGACAAAACCACAATTAAAAGTTCATCAAATTTATGTTTTTTGCCACTGTCAACCCCAAATACGGGGCTGCAACGTATAGCACACCCCAAGCTCCCATTGGACGCACAAAACCCATGAAAACCACCCCCAGACCAAAGAAAACGTTTCACCAAATAGGTAAGCTTGATTGGGCATCCATTTCTTTGAAGAATCATTGCCTATTTGTGTGAAAAACCTCTGTTGAATCAAAGTAACTATAGCTAAACGAATTTAGACCTGGCCCCCTCCCTTTCTCTATAAATGCTAACCTAATTCAAGCTCAAGAGGGAGACCAAGAGGCAGCCTGAGAGAAAAGGGAAGACCAAGGGAGGAAAGGAAACCTGAGAGAGGTTCCTAGAGAAAGAAAGAGAGAGAAGGAGGAGGAGAGTTTCCTAACTTCTATAACCCACTTGTTCTACATGAAATCCTAAAATCCACAAAGCCAAGCTCAAGCCTCACCCCATATTTCCCAACTTCACACCAGAAATGCTCAACCCAAGTTTCATCTGAACTTCCTAGATGTTGGAAAACTTCCGTTAAAGTACATACAAAAGGTAAGTTTTTTTTAGTTTTTCTAGGTTGCTTGAAGTTCTAAAATGTTGGAAAACCATTGTTTTCAATTTCTTCTTGATTGAGAATAGAGGCAGAGAGGAGAGGGTCTTAGGGAAATCAATACCTAACACCCGATAACATCACCTCAAAATCGGTCTTAGGAGAAATTGAAAGCATGTTCCTTCGGATTTGAGAAATTCTCACAACCATTTTTATTTATCCTTGAAAGAAACTGAGCCTGAATAACTCCCATTTTGGACTACTACAACAGCTTGAAGAGAGGGATTCCTAATACCTTCCCTCTCCTAATCCTTAGACCCAAAATCTCTTGGTTGTGTGCCTTTACCATGGAAAATGGAGTCACTTTCGAAGACTTAAATCAAGTTTTCAAATCTGAAAATGAGGGCCCATTTCCTCTAAAAAGTGGGTGGCAACTCTAATTCTTTGAGCCGGCCATGAGCTTTCTAGAGCTCACAATTGGCGACTCCACTAGGGAAAATGGGAACCTTTACAAGGTGTTATTCAAACTCGGTTTCTTTCTTTTTGTTTTGCATTGGTAAGTTCAAGACTTGCTGGTTTGTGATTCAAAACCACACCTCAAGAAGGCTGGGCATGATAGACCTTCCCAGCACAATCACCTAAAGCCATTCCCATTCCAAAATTACACCTGAAGATTCACCCAAAACCATACGCTTGTTGAAATCACAACCAAGGTCTCACCCGAAACATTTCTTGAAAACCGCACCTCATTTCATCTTTATCACAACCTTAAAGACTAAAATTGCACTTCCTTTCAACCTTATCGCAATGTAGAAATCCGAAACCGCACTTCCTTTCAACCTTTTTGCAACCCAAAAGTCCAAAATCGCACTACCTTTC
Source organism: Nelumbo lutea (assembly GCF_056320005.1). Classification (NCBI taxonomy): domain Eukaryota; kingdom Viridiplantae; phylum Streptophyta; class Magnoliopsida; order Proteales; family Nelumbonaceae; genus Nelumbo; species Nelumbo lutea. The sequence goes on from NC_142691.1 coordinate 38,519,621, forward strand.
AACCTTACTGCAACCCAGAAGTCCAAAATCACACTTCCTTTCAACCTTATCGCAACCCAGAAGTCCAAAATCACACTTCCTTAGAACCTCATCACAACCCAGACATCCAAAATCGCACTTCCTTTCAACCTTCTCGCAAGCCAGAAGTCCAAAATCCCACTTTCTTTCAACCTTATCGCAACCTAGAAATCCAAAATCACACTTGCTTTCAACCTTATTGCAACCCAGAAGTCCAAAATTGTACTTCCTTTCAACGTTATCGCAACCCAGAAGTCCAAAATTTCACTTCCTATCAACCTCATTGCCACTCAGACATCCAAAATTGCACTTCCCTTGAACCTTATTGCGATTCGGAAGTCCAAAATCGCAACTCCTTAGAACCTCTCGGAATCCAAAAGTCCAAATTCGCATCTCCTCCTCACCCATCGCACTATATTTCGGTCTTATCGCACATAATTGCACCCATCTACCCTCCCCACACCCAAGGTTATCGCATCGCACCCTCTTTTTGTTAAACAGTGTATGCCCTTAGGTCCAACCAAATTGATTTACTTATTATCATTTATTATAAATGAATAAAATGCATAATTGATTCATGTTATTATGGTGTGTTTCTATGTAATACCCTTAAACTGGACACTTATGAGACTCGTGTTAGTTTAGAATCTACACAACCATTGGATAGAATTGGGGAGATTTATCCTGCCAAGGTTGACACTGATGTGCCACCAAGTTGGTTGGGGTGGCTTGTCTTAGCTGCCAATGTGAGACTTGAGGTACATACAATGTGGGTTTGCTTGAAACCCTGAACCTGACCAAATTCTAGTATTGCCCAAGACCTTGGAGATAGATGGGTAAAACGGGAATGTTACACCTGACCCCTAGACTCGATTATGGTACTTGACTAAGTGTCGGATTGGACTGTCTTTGATATGTCAATCAGTGAGATCCTTTACTGGGTCAAAACCTGGGTATGTTGGGACAATCCAAGAATTCACCTGAGTGGGTGATCATAGTGACAGGATCAGCCCCTTTGTCAAACAAAGTGAATGATTAGAGAATGCACTCTCTCTAAACAGACAGTAGTAGATTTCAAATGTGTTTCAAATTTGTTTTGCAAAATATATTTATAAAGAGATATATTTATATGTTATGTTTTCACAAAATGTATGCAAAAGGTTTTAATTCTCAGGATCCATGTGAGTAGAGAGTGTAGCATTGTACCTTGAAATCGAGGGAGAGGTCTTCTCTTATTGGGTAGTGTTTGATCATTAAAGGCTGAGATGTTAAGTGTAAGGCCATTAAGGGTAATACATGATAGGCTAATCTTACATTTGCCCACAGTCCTTGGGTTTTCACAAGACGGCCCGACCCAAGGACCATTTAGTGTAAATGTTGGGCCCATTAAGAGCCCATGGTGATGAACTATGGGGTTCACTGTGTCCTATAGTGAATTTGGCCAGGCCTTATAACAGAGGCTGGGCAGAACCCATATGGCTAATGTGTAGATCAATGCTAGGGTCCCATGCCATAGAAAGAGAATCAAGTTAGCCAGCATATTAAAGGGTAATTGAGCTATGTGACTTAATGTGCCTAAAGCCCATTTCGAACTGGGCTTAAGTCAGTTAATTAAAAGGGGGCAAAATCTGATTTATAACTTGATCAGAATTAGCTAAAAGATAAGGTATGTCTTATCCATTTAAGAGTCCAGACCCAAATACCAGATTTGGATGAAAAAATCTCTCCTAATTGGATTAGGAGGCTGATCCAAAGAAGGCTATAAATAGGGAGCAAATTCCTCAGTTTATATACACTCAACAACCTATAGAATTCTTCCCCAGTTCTTTCCGCCCCTACCCAATTCGATTTCGACCTTGGAGATGATCAAGAAAGGTTCTTGATATTGTTTGTTGCTGGAAGAAACAATTCAAAGTCATGATCACCCACCCGTGTTCGATTCTTGCTAAAGAATTTAGGTTCTTCCTGAAGAACCATTCTGTTGATCCTACCTCACCATACGTTGTGTCATCTTCAATGGAGGCGGGTTTTAGTCTTCTCTTTGGATGTGAACATCTACATTGGGAGTTACTGTTACTTCATATCAGGTATATCCCTTTCTTCCCTTTTGGTTTCAGATTTGGTCTGCTTTCTTTCAAGAACGAACCTTGAGAAATGTAGTTTTTCTAAATCAGGGAATAGGATTCCCGAATGGGAGAAAGAAATTTTTGAAATTTCACCCAACCACCCCACATGGTTCGATCATCCATATGATGGATCTCCCATTCCTTCAGTGGTATCACAGCTAGGTTCATATTCTTGAACCAAAATCAGACTTGATTTGAACCTGCACAAATAGGCAGAATCGGTTCTACCCAATTTGCGCAGATTAGGGTTTTCTCTAAGAATTTGGTTCTTAGTTATGGGCGAATGATCTGAAATTAATTTTTTAATTATCTGCAATATTTAAGAAATGTTCTATATTTATTTCTTTAATTATGGGTTGTTCGTATGGTGGAGATCAAAATCTTTATTGGTGACAAGAATTTGCGCACCTGCCATATTGTTCTATTCAATTTGGTCTGTAAGTTTTTTTTTTTAGACGAAATGTATAGGATTTATTCTGATGTAAATTAGTGGAGAAATTGGGTTTTTTCTATTTTTTCATTGGAAGAAGTGTTGGTTCGCATAGAGGAGAAGAAGACATTTGCACAAATAGAAGATCTGCAATCTGCAATTTGAAGAAAACAAATCTGTAAGTTGTGACTAACCTCTTTCTTGTAGGTTTGCAACCACGTAAATAGCCCACTGTTATGATTGATTGCTAATTGTTGATTGTCTTTTATCAGCAATGATTAATTTTAGATCATCTTCTTGAACTAGATCTTGAATTAGACACCAAACCCTAAACACATTCAACCCTGATTGGACCAAACTAGTCGGACCAAATTTGTGGCTCAATAGGGACTGCTCACAGCCCTAAAATTTTAAAATGATCCAAGGGTTTGATGGCTGATTCCAAGATGCAATTCGGCCCAACTTGAAAAACACGGTATTGTTAAGTTAAAACTGCATCACCCCTAATTTAGTTATATGGGTTGAACTGCTTTTTGCAGTTCAGCCCATGTACATAGATAATGTTATATGATAATGTTATGGGCTCGAATGGGCTGATACTAATTTAACCTAACTATTTTAGGGTTTTACAGATGATTAAATTGATTAGATCAATTGTGGTTTTATTTCATGCATGTGATGTATGATGTGTGATGTGCTACACACATGGGCCATAAGCACTTGGCCCATGTTAATTCGATAGTGGCCCTTTCACAATCAAAGGCTGAATAAACATCATTGCTATGGTGTCCTTAAGATCATTGGATGATCTCCCTTCTTGATAGGCCCCACTTCAACTTCCTCCCCGAGAGGAACTGTATGGAATCCTAAACATTTAGGGCCTATCTGAATCTGACTTTGAGAAATTCAGTGGGAGCCATTTTGGTTTTACCTAAATAATAACTAGGGCATAATTTTTCATTCCCTCCAGTAAAATATAAGTGCATATGATAGGGAGATTCATATGATGAACTCTTTAAAGGCTTTTCATAAGATGATAGGGACATCAGAGACCGATGTGGGAGGGGCCTATCCTAAAATGAAAGACTCTCTCACGATACCTTGGCGTTCACGAATATGATGAATAAGCACTTACTGGACAGAAATATTTAACCTAAAATGGCAATGAACTTTATCTGACAGAGGCCAAAGAGAAAGCTTATAACATGAATGGATATCAACCTTTATAGAAGGTGGTGGGGTTATGCAGCTAAAATAGTTGGCTCCATGCACTGTATGTGATTTCTCAAATTTCTAGAAACATACTTCATAGTCTTCGTCACTAAGATAGAAGGGAAATCTCATAGATGAACAAATGAAAATAGAACATGGATTAAAATCTATATCTATGTAGTAAACATGAATCAATTTAGGTTGTGGACTAATAATCTGCCTAGCCTTTTATTAGAAATGGCAAACAGACAATTCACCAAGTTGTTGGACGATAAAAAGCTTAAGGGCCCAAAATATGCTGATTGGTTCCTTAACCTTATACTGGTATTAACGTCCAAGAAATTAGACAAGGTTGCTAAAAACACTGCTCCGGATCGTCCGGGTGATAGGACTTCTAAGGCACGTAGAAGAGAGTATCGAGAATGGGAAGTTTAATATCATTAATTATTATTGTTATTCATTGGTAATGAAATAATTAATTATTAATTATTAATCATATTTATTTATTTTAATAATTTCTTTATTATTAATTTTCATGCATTACATGAATTTCTAATCATTTTAGTAAATATTTCAATATTTATTAATTTTTATCTTTTTTATTAAAATATTTATTACTTTATTACTGACTTGGCCACATTAACATTGATCATATCACAAGGTTGATAAAGGATGGTCCTTTGGATTTTCTAACTATAGAAGATCTTCCAACCTGTGAACCTTGCCTTCAGGGTAAGATGTGTTAGACAGTGTATGCCCTTAGCACCAATCAAAATGATGTATATTATGACATTTATTGTAAATGAATAAAGTACATATTTGATTCATGTTATTATGGTGTGTTTCTATTTAATACCCTTAAACTGGACACATATGAGACTCGTGCTAGTTTAGAATGTTCACAGCCGCTTGATAAGTCTAGGGAGATTTATCCTACCAAGGCTAACATTGATGTGTCGCTAAGTGTTGGGGTAGTCAGTCTCAACTGCCAGGGTGAGACCCGAGGTACATGCAGTGTAGGTTTACCTGAAACCCTGAACTAGACCAAATTTCCAATATTGCACTGGATCTTGGAGATTGATGGGCAAAACTGAAAAGTTACACTGACCCCTAGACTCGATTATGATACTGCACTAGGTGTCGGATTGGGTTGTCTTTGATATGCCAATTAGTGAGATCCTTAGAGAGGGTCAAAACCTGGGTATGTTGGGACTATTCGAGAATTCATCTGAGTGGGTGATCATAATGGCAGGATCAGCCCATTTTTCGAACAATGGTAATGATCGGGGATGCACTCTCTCTAATGGAAACCAAGACTGCCCACAACCGATTTCAATCGTTGAAATTTGTTTTGCAAAATATATTTATATACGGATATATATATATATATATTATGGTTTCAAAATGTTTGCAAAAAGGTTTTAATTCCCGGGATCCACATGAGTAGAGAGTGCAGCACTATTCCTTGAAGCTGAGGGAGAGGTCCTCTCTTGTCGGACAGTGTTTGATCATTATGGACTGAGAGGTTAAGTGTAAGACCATTGAGGGTAATACCTGATGGGATAATCTTGCATCTACCCACTGTCCCTAGGTTTTTATAAGGTGGCTTGGCCCAGGGACCACTTAGTGTAAGTGTTGGGCCCATTAAGAGCCCATGTGATGGGCTCAGGGGGTTCACTATCCATAACAATGTATTCGGTCAGGCCTTGAAATAGAGGCTGGGTTGAACCCATGTGGCTGATGTGTAGATCAATGTTTGGGTTCCACGCCATACGAAGAAGCCCAACTGGGGAGCAGTTTGGAAGGCCACTGAGCACATAAGACTTATTGGGCCTAAAGCCCATTTTGAACTGGTTTTGTTGGACTAATTAAAGTGAGGCGGATCTGAGATTTGGATCAGCAGATAGGATATATCCTATCCACTCAGAGAGTCTAGATCCAAATAGAGATTTGGATCTTGAAACCTCCTAATGAGATTAGGAGAGAGCTGATCTAATTTGCAGATAAGATAAGTACTTATCCATATCTCTTAAAGAGAACTCCTTATCCAAATACAGATTTGGATTAGGAAACTCTTAATGAGATTAGGAGCTCTCTTTCAAGCTATAAAAGGAAGAGGGGGTGAACCATTCAATCCATCCCAAAATCTCAAAGCCCTCAGAGATCAGATCTCAGATCTCCAAGAGAGAAGATAGCTACGCCACTTTCTGCTCTTGCGTTCTCCTCCAATTGTGGCCCAGTGCCAGTTCAATCTCCATTTTTGTAGGAGCGATCAAGAATAGTTCATGATATCAGTCTTTGGAGAAAGGTTGATCTGAAGTCGTGCTCACAACCTCCATTGAATCCTTGCTGAAGGGTTCGGTTCTTGGGAAGAACACTGCTGATGTACACCACCCTACACTGTGTCATCTTCAGTGGGAGCAGTCTTTGGAGATTTTCTTTGGGCGTGAACACCTTCATATCAGGTATATCCCTCTTCGACTTTTAGTTTCAGATCTGGTTCGGTTGAGGGTTCAAGATTGATCCTTGAAAATGCAGATTTTCTAAAACAGGAAATATGATTCCCAAGTGGGAGAGAGAAAAATTTCTTAAATTTTGCCCAACCTTCCTGTAGGGTTCGGCTATCCATATGATGAATCTCTTATCCCTTCAAGATGATGAAACAGCCATTTATCGGTAAGCCTGAAAGATCTACAGGCACAATTGACTTAAATAATCTAAAGGTTAGGACACGTAATCACCACGTTTATTTCATAACAATTACCAATGATTATTCACGGTATGGTTGTGTGTACCTAATGAGACATAAGTCTGAATCCTTTGAAAAGTTCAAGGAGTTTAGACAAGAAGTCAAGAAACAGTTAGGGAGAGAAATTAAAGCCCTGTGATCATATCAATGTGGTGAGTATCTCTTTGATGAATTTAGGGACTACTTAAAGGACAATGAGATAGTATCACAATTAGCCCCTTCCGCTCCACCCAGAATTACCTACATCCTTTTGGTTCCAACCAAATCCGTTTTGAAGACTCCTTATGAGCTTTGGACCGGTAAGAAACCAAGTGTGAAACACTTGAAAATTTGGAGTTGTCTTGCACACATTAAAAGAACAAGTTCAGACAAATTGGAATCTAAGACTATTCGTTGCCTATTTGTAGGTTACCTATTCTATGATCCGAAAGAACAAAGGATTTTTGCAATCGAAATGCTTGTTTCTTAGAAGAATATGACATTCTAGAGAATCTTTAGCAAGAAGTTGTTCTTGATGATGAGAGCCCAGGAGTAGTGGAATACTCAACCTATAAGGTCTACCTAGGTATCCAGGCCTCCAATTTGTTACAACTATGATGACCAAGAAAGTTACATGGTGGAAGTCGCGACAAGTGAGGAGGATCCCACCACTTATGCGGAAGCTATTTTGGACATAGATTCCCTAAAGTGGGTAGATGCCATGAAAGCCGAGATGGACTCGATGGAGACCAACAAAGTCTAAACTCTTGTAGACCTACCCCTGGGGTGAAAGCAATTGGTTGCAAATGGATTTACAAGAGGAAGAAGGGCCCAAATGGTAACATTGAGACCTATAAAGCTCATCTTGTGGTGAAAGGGTACACTCAAAAAGAGGGAATCAACTATGAGGAGACCTTTTTGTCGGTCGCTATGCAAAGACTATTAAGATCTTGCTAACTGTAAAAACATACCATAACTATGAGATTTGGCAAACGGATGTCAAAACCGTGTTCCTAAATGGAGATCTTACTGAAGATATCTATATGTAGCAACCACAAGGATTCATTGCTACAGGTCAAGAACACATGGTATAAAAACTTAACCGATCCATATATGGACTGAAGCAGGCTTCAAGGAGTTGAAACATTCAGTTTGATTCTACTATCAAATAGTTTGACTTTGAGCAAAATTTGGATGAGCCATGTGTTTACAGGAAGACCAGTGGGGATAAGGTTATGTTCTTGGTTTTATATGTAGATGACACTCTACTCATTGAGAATGATGTAGGAATGTTAACTACAATGAAAGTATGGCTTTCATAGCAATTCTCCATTAAAGATCTTGGAGAAGCCACCTATATCTTGGGACTTTGACACTATAGAGATAGATCAAAGAGGATAATTGGATTTTCCCAGTCTACTTACATTGACAAGATTGTTAAGATTACAATATTGAAAACTCCAAAAAGGAAATGTTCCTTTCAGGCACGGAGTTGCTCTCTCCAAGGGTATGCCTCCCAAGACTCCTGAGGAGATTGAGGGCATGAAGGAGATTCTCTATGCCTCAGTCGTAATGAGCATCATGTATGCCATGCTGTGCACTCATCCTGACATTGCACGGGCAGTGAGTATGGTAAGTAGATACTAGTCTAACCCTTGACAGGAACACTAGACAGCTGTGAAGAACATACTAAAATACTTTCAAAGGACAAAAGAGTTTTGTCTGGTATTCAATGGTAGTTCATTATAGATCGTCAGGTATACTAATACCGACTTCTAGTCATACCCAGATGGTAGAATGTCTACATCTGGTTGTAACTTCATGATGGAGGCCTATGTAGTAAAAATAGTAGATTTCACAACCCAAGCCAAACACATTGCCATAAGTGAGGCTGTCTAATGAATGAAGGTGTTCATTCTAGAATTTGGAATTCAACACATCAGCCATTCCACTATTGTCTGACAACACTAGATCTATGGAAGATTGATGTTAAAAGGTAGCATTAGCAAAAAATGTGGCATACCCATTGGGTAAGCCACTAACACAGAAAGTGTTTGAGAAACACGTGGAAAGTATAGGACTCCGCCTTGTACCCGATTAGACATAAGATCAAGTGGGAGTTGTTGGATAGTTATGTTCTTAGCTCCAATCAGATTGATATATCTTTTGACATTTATTCTAAATGAATAAAGTACATAATTGATTCATGTCATTGTGGTGTGTTTCTATGTTTTTACCCTTAAACTGGACACTTATGAGAATCGTGTTAGATTAGAATCCTCACATCAGTAGGATAGACGTAAGGAGGTCTATCGTGCCAAGGCTGACACTGATCTGCCACCAAGTTGGTTGGGGTGGCTTGTCTTAGATGCTAGAGTGAGACATTAGGTACATGCAGTGTGGGTTTTCCTAAAACCCTGAACCAGACCAATTTCTAGTGTTGCCCTAGACCTTGGAGATAGATGGGAAAAACTGGAAAGTTACACCTGACCCCTGGACTCGATTATGGTACTGCACTAGGTGTCGAATTGGGCTGTCTTTGATATGCCAATCAATGAGATCCTTAGAGGTCCAGGGCAATACTGGAAATCTGGTCTAGTTCAAAGATTCAATTAATCCCACACTGTATGTGCCTAGGGTCTCACCCCGGTAGTTGAGACAAGCCACCCGAACCGACTTGGTGGCACCACAGTGTCAGCCTTGTCAGGATAGGTCTCCCCAGACCGACCCACTGGCTGTGAACATTCTAAACTAACACGAGTCTCATTAAGTGTCTAGTTTAAGGGTATTACATAGAAACATACCAAGAGAACATGAATCAAATATGCACTTTTATTCATTTACAATAAACTCATAAAGTACAACATTCTGATTGAAGCTAAGGGCATACAAAACTATCTAATAGCTCCCACTTGCACTTAAATCCAATAAGGTACAAACTGTAGTTCCATGCTTTCCACGGGTTTCTCAAACACTTTCTGTGATAGTGGCTTCGTCAATGGGTCTACTACATTTTCCGCTGATGCTACCTTCTGAATCAGGATGTCCCCTCTACCAACAATCTCCTGTAGTACGTGGTACTTCATCTCGATGTACTTTGACTTCGAGTGGGCTCGTGGCTCCTTAGCCTGAACAATGGCTCCATTGTTGTGACACAACAATGGGATGGGTGATGCGCTGGACAGAACTACTCCCAACTCGTGAACAAACTTTTTCATCAACATGGCTTCTTTGGTAGCCTCACTAGTGGCAATGTACTTGGCTTCAGTCGTGGAGTCTGCAGTGGACCCCTGTTTGCTGCTTCTCCAGCAAACAGCACACGATATTATCGTGAAAACATATCCAAATGTAAACTTTCTATCATCTGGATCCGACTGGAAATCGGCATCTGTATACCCTTGGATCTGTAGTAAGCTACTATCGAACACTAGACAAAACTCCTTTGTCCTTTGAATGTACTTAAGTATGTTTTTCACAGTAGTCCAGTGCTCCTGCCCTAGGTTGGCCTGAAAACTGCTTACCACAATCACTGCCTAAGCAATGTCAGGACGAGTGCACAGCATGACATGCATGATGCTTCCTACGGAAGAGGCATAGGGAACGTCTTTCATGCCATCAATCTCCTTAGAAATCTTGGGAGACATCTTCTTCAAGAGAGTGACTCCGTGCCTAAAAGGAACATTTCCTTTCTTCGAGTTCTCCATGTTGTATCTTTTGACTATTTTGTCAATGTAAGCAGATTGGAATAATCCTATTATCCGCTTCGATCTATCTCTATAGAGTCAAAGACCTAGTATAAAGGAGGCTTCTCCAAGATCTTTCAGGGAGAATTGCTGTGAAAGCCATACTTTCACCGTAGTCAACATTCCTACATCATTCCCAATGAGTAGAATGTCATCTACATACAGAACCAAGAAGGTAACCTTATCTCCACCGTACTTCCTGTAGACACAGGGTTCATTCGGATTCTGCTCAAAGTCAAACGATTTGACAGTAGAGTCAAAACGGATGTTCCAACTTCTAGAATCTTGCTTAAGTCCATAAATGGATCTATTAAGTTTACACATCAAGTTTTCCTTACCTGCAGCAATAAAGCTTTGCGATTGTTGCATATAGATATCTTCAGTAAGATCTCCAATCAGGAATGCAGTTTTGACATCCATTTGCCAAATCTCATAATCATGATATGCTGCTACAGCCAGCAGGATCCTAATGGATTTAAGCATGGCCACAGGAGAAAAGGTTTCCTCATAACCGATGCCCTCTTTCTGAGTGTACCCTTTCGCTACCAGATGAGCTTTGAAGGTCTCAACCCTACCATCGGGGCCCTTCTTACTCTTGTAAATCCATTTGCAACTGATTGCTTTTACCCCGGAGGGTGGATCTACTAGAGTACAGACTCCATTGGTCTCCATTGAGTCCATCTCTGCTCTCATGGCCTCCACCCACTTCTGGGAATCTATGTCCAACATAGCTTCTGTGTAAATCACGGGATCCTCCTCACTAGTCAAAGTTTCCACCAGGTAACTATTCTGGTCATAACCATAACGAACTGGTGGCCTGGATACCCGAGTGGATCTTCAGAAGCTAGGACTAGCATAAGGTTCCTGTACTAGTCAGCATAGCTTGAGCACTTAAGCTTGTTGTCGTCAAGAAACTTTGCAAAAGATCCGCTTGCCATTTTCTGATAAAATAGCAAACATCAGTCCACAAGGTAATTTGATTCATGTTCATTACATAGATATGGATTTTAATCTATGTTCCATTTCCATTTATTCATCTCTGAGATTTCCTTCCTTTCTCAGTGACGAAGACTACATGTTGTCTCTGGAAATGTGGGAAATCACATAGGGTGCATGGAGCCAACTGTTTCAATTGCATATCCACTCATCATATGAGTTTTCCCTTTAGCCTCTATTAGACAAGGTTCAGAGCCATTTTCAGGTAAACCTTTCTGTCCAATGAGTACTTATCCATCATATTTGCGAACGCCAAGGTATCGTGAGAGAGTTCCCATTTTCTAGTGAAGCCCCTCCCACACCGGTCTATGACGCCCCAATCATCTTATGAAACACTCAGAAAAGCCCAACAGCAAATGGATAGCCCATTTTCTAGTGCGTTTCCTCATTACTGAATGACCCATCCTCATGCTAATGAAGGAAGGCCTTTAGAGAGTTCATCATATGAATCTCCCTATCACTTGCACTCATATTAGCTGGAGGGAACAGTTATTATGCCCTAGTTTGATTTAGGTCAAACCAAAGTGGCTCCCACTGACTTTCATAAAGTCAGATTTTGATTGGCCTTAATCGGCTAGGGTTCCGCATGTAACCTCTTGATGAGGTGTGGGGCCCACCACTGAGGGTGGCCATCCAATGACCAAAAGGGACACCATGGCAATGATGTGCATTCAGCCATGGTGTGCGCAAGAGCCACTGTCGATTGAGCATGGGCCAAGCACTTATGGCCCATGTATGTAGCACATCACACATCCATACATCTCATGTAGGGATAAATTGATCAAATCAATTAATCATCAGTAAGGCCCATTGGAAGCCCGTTTTAAATCCATAATATTAACCATTAATATTATCTAGGTATATGGGCTGAATTAGGGTTACCCAATTCGGCCCATATAGCTTTATCCTTTGAAGTGGGCTTTTGGCAGTTTTATCTATTTAAAACTGGGCCTTTACAGGTTGGGCCGACTTAATCATTTAATTAAATATCAATCCTCAGGCCCATTAGTGGGAAAATTAGGGCTGACTTTCAACCTTGATTAAACCCTAGATTTGGTCCAAACAGTTTGATCCAATCTTGGTTCGAATAGGTCTAGGGTTTGATCATAAATTAAATCTTTTATTCAAGAAAATAATCTAAAATTAAATACTGATAAAAGGAAATCAAGAATCAGTCTAACAGGGCTGTTCGCACAATCCATCCCGCAAAACAGAGGTTAGATCACAGAATGTAGTTTCACAAACTGCAAATCGCAGGTAGCGAATGTCCCATCTACAAAATCTCCTTCCATGCGCCGCCATCTTCGATCCAAAAATAAAATAAATAGAAATCGTATTTCTATTAAAAGATTACATTAGATCGAATGCCTAATACATTGAGTCTAAAAATAAAAAAAAATATTTACAAACCAAACGTAATAAATAAATCAAGAAACTGCAAATCTTGTAGGTTTCCTGCGCAAACCAAGAATTCGATCTCCTCTTGTACAAACAGCCCATAAATCAAGAAAATCATAAAGAACTATTCTAAACAATAATCAGATTAATTTCAGATTATTTGCCAATCAATTTTGGGAACAAATTTCCCAAAACCCATATCTGCACAAATCGGGTAGAACACCTTCTGCCCATTTGCACAGGTTCAGATCTGAAACAAATTGGTTCAAAATTTGAACCTGGCTCTGATACCACTAAAGGGATTGGATATCCATCACATGGACGCCAAAACATTGCGGAATAAGGGGGCGAATTTTAAAAATTTTTCTCTCCCTTCAACTGGGAATCGCATTCTCTATTTAGAAAATCATATTTTCAAGGATCATTCTTGAACCATAAACTGAACCAGATCTGAAACAAAAGGAATAGGAAGGGATTATACCTGATACGGAGAAATAGTATCTCCCAATTGAGGTGTTCACGCCCAAGGATGGATCCAAAATCTCCTCCCACTGAAGATGGCACAGTGCAAGATGGAGCAGAATCAGCAGTGCTCTTCCAAAAGAACTTAACCCTTCGCAAGAATCAACAAGATAGCTTGTGAATACAGCTCCAATCAATTTTTCCCCAAAGATTGGTATCAAGATCAAATCTCAATCAGAGTCCGGATGTAAGAGCTATGCCTAGATTACTACGCGGCGCCGAAACTATGCAAAATTACCCGATTAGCCTTGTTTTTCTATTGACGCCTTCTTTCATGCCCTAAATCAAAATACAAGCATAATGAGTCCAATTAAGTATAAAAGACTGAACATTTAGGGATAAAAATATGATAATTTTTATTCTTATCAGTAAACATTCAGCTGAATGTGGAGTTTTGAAAGCCAATAAGGGTGCTTTTGTTGTGATGAAAGGCATTAGGATAGGAAGTCTGTATGTGCTACAGGGTACTACTGTCACTGGTTTAGTTGCAATTTTTACATCATCTCTATATGAGTTTGACACCACTAAGTTATGGCACATGAGGCTAGGACAAATGGGTGAAAAGGGACTGACTATATTAAGTAGGAGAGGTCTTCTCTATGGCCAAAGTACAGGAAATCTTGACTTCTGTGATCATTGTGTTTTTGGGAAGCAGAAAACAACCAGTTTCAAAATAGTCACTTACAGGATGAAGGGAACTTTGGATTATGTTCATTCAGATCTATGGGGTTCTTCACAAATTCCGTTAAAGGGTGGTGTTCGATATCTTCTTACCACCATTGATGATGACTACACCAGGAAGGTATGGGTTTATATTCTAAAGCATAAAAATGATGTATATGTGACTTTTAAATAGTGGAAAATTTTGCTTGAAAAGAAAACAGGAAAGCAATTCAAGCGGTTAAGAACAGATAATGGTTTAGAGTTTTGCGAAAATGAATTTAATGAGTTTTGCAAAAATGAAGGCATTGTAAGGCATCGCATTGTTGCTAAAACACCACAACAGAATAGAGTTGTAGAACATATGAACATAACTCTACTAAAGAGAGCAAGGTGGATGTTGTCAAATGTTGGTCTCTCCAAGGATTTTTGGGCAGAAGCAGTTAATATGGTTTGTCACCTGGTAAATCGATCTCCATCTAGTGCCATTGAGTGTAAAACTATAGAAGAGGTATGGTCTGGCAACCCTCCTGATTGTTCAACTCTGAAAATATTTGGTTGTCCAACATGTGCACATGTTAATGAAGGCAAGATTGAGCCTAGGGCCAAGAAGTGCATATTTCTTGGTTATGTTTCAGGTGTGAAGGGATACAAATTGTAGTGTCCTAATCCGAAATCACAAAAATTCATAGTTAGTAGAGATGTTACTTTTGATGAGTTTGCTATGCTTCACCTAAGAAAGGAGTCTTCAATTTCTTGTGACGCAAATAAAACGCATGGTTCAGGAAAGAATGTGGAGTTAGAAGTTAAAAGTTATTTTTCGCTTCAGTTTACATCAGTCTAGGTTTCCACTTTTACTGAGATGAAGAACATGTACAAGAGGAAGAAAAGGAGGAGCAATATTCTGCACTTGTGGTATCCGCATCAGGTATACATCTCCCTCTTTGTTTGGTTTCAAATCTAGAAATTTTTGAAATTTTGCCCAGCCATCAAGCATGGTTCAGCCAACCATATGATGGATCCTAAACCTTCCTTCAGTGGTATCAGAACCTTAGGTTCAACCTCAAATCAAACCAAATTAGATTTGAAACTAAATCTCAAATCAACAAGAACTAGTCTAGCTGATCTGAGCAGTTAGCATTTTTTCTAAGAAATCGGTTCTCAGAAATTGGGCAAATGATATAAATTTTACATGATTATATTCTGATATATTTGTTAGATAGTCTTGTATGCCCATAGCTTCAATCGGATTTTATGTACTTCTGTTATTTAGTGGAAATAAATTAAAGTGCATGTTTGATTCATGTTGTTTGGTATAATTCTGTGTAAAACCCTAAAACTGGACACTTATAGAAACTTGTGTTAGTTTTAAATGTTCAAAGCCATTGGATAAGTCTAGGGAGATTTATCCTGCCAAGGCTGATACTGATTTGCCACCAAGTGTTGGGATGGCTTGTTTCGGCCAACAGGGTAAAACCCAAAGCACATGTAGTATGGGATTGCTTGAACCCATGAATCGGACCGGATTTCCAGTATTGCCCTAGACCTTGGAGATAGATGGGCAAAACTGGAAAGTTACACCTAACCCCCAGACTCGATTATGACACATCACTAAGTGTCGGATCGGGCTGTCTTTGATGTGTCAATCAGTGAGATCCTTAATGGGGGTCAAAACTTAGACATGTTGGGGCAGTCTGAGAATTCATCTGAGTGAGTGGTCATAGTGACAAGATCAGCCCCTTTGTCAGACAATGGTAATGATCAAGAATGCACTCTCTCTGATGGAAATCAAACTACCGGCAGTTGATTTCAATCATTGGAATTTTGTTTTGCAAAATTAATATATATATATATATATATATATATATATATATATATATATATATATATGTATATGTACGGTTTCAAAAGATTTGCAAAAGGTTTTAATTCCGGGGATCCATGTGAGTAGTGAGTGCGGCATTGTTCCTTGCAGCCGAGGGAGAGGTCTTCTCTTGTCGGGCAGTGCTTGATCATTAAGGGCTGAGAGGTTAAGTGTAAGACCATTTAGGATAATACCTGATGGGCTAATCTTGCACCTGCCCACAGTCTCTGGGTTTTTATAAGATGGCTTGGCCCAGGGACCACTTAATGTAAGTGTTGGGCCCATAGGGTCCATCTGATGGGCTCAAGGGGGTCACTGAGTCTTTCAGTGAATTCGGCTGGGCCTTGTAATAAAGGCTGGGCCGAACCCATGTGGCTGGTGTGTAGATCAATGCTTGGGTCCCATGCCATACAAAGAAGCCCAACTGGGCAGCAGATTGGAAACTGGTTAAACACTGAACACTTAATGGGCCAAAAGCCCATTTTGAACTGGGCTGTTATGATCACCTGTTCATGGGGTGAATTTGAAATTAATGTTAGTAAAAGGATTGGGTCTTTAACCTTATCCACTCTAAGAGACCAAATTCAAATTAGATGTGTATCTGGTAACCTCCTGATAAGATCAGGAATTAACTAACTTAATCTGCAGATAGGATTAAGATTATCCCCTATCCAAATACAGATTTGGATTGGAATAACTCCCAAAATATTGGGAGGTTTCTTAATCAAGAAGAAAGAGGAGAAAAACCCTAACAGAAATATCAGATTTTGAACTAGTGTTTAGTGTATGCAAGAGACACCTCTTGCGAATTGAGATTTGATCTCTCACAGACTCCAGATAGAAGAGACAGTTTTGCCCTCTTCCCTAGATTTCTCCTCCTCTAGTAGCCGCCATTCCCTGTTGGAAGATTAGATCTTTGTAGCAACAGGAAGTCAAGAAATCAGTTCTTGACAACAGTCTTGCAAGAAAGACAAAAAGGATTCGGTGTTCAAGGTTTCCAGAGGATTCTTGTGAAGAATCCAATGTATAGGATGCACCCTGCTGGTTCCGTTCCATCCACAGCTGTGTCATCTCCAGCAGGAGCGGATCTTGGTTTCTTCTTTGGGTGTGAACACCAACATTGGGAAATATTGTTTCTCTGGATCAGGTATAATATTTCCTGTTTCCTTTTGGTTCAGATCTGGTTTGATTATGGTTCAAGTAGAATTCTTGAATAATGTATTCTAAATTTAGGGAATACGATTCCCAGTTGGAAGAAAGTAGGAAATTTTTGAAATTCGTCCACCTATTCCGCACCCTTCTTTGCAAAAGGTTTTAATTCCCGGGATCCATGTGAGTAGTGAGTGCGGCATTGTTCCTTGCAGCCGAGGGAGAGGTCTTCTCTTGTCGGGCAGTGCTTGATCATTAAGGGCTGAGAGGTTAAGTGTAAGACCATTTAGGATAATACCTGATGGGCTAATCTTGCACCTGCCCACAGTCTCTGGGTTTTTATAATATGGCTTGGCCCAGGGACCACTTAATGTAAGTGTTGGGCCCATAGGGTCCATCTGAGGGGCTCAAGGGGGTCATTGAGTCTTTCAGTGAATTCGGCTGGTCCTTGTAATAAAGGCTGGGCTGAACCCATGTGGCTGGTGTGTAGATCAATGCTTGGGTCCCATGCCATACAAAGAAGCCCAACTAGGCAGCAGATTGGAAACTGGTTAAACACTGAACACTTAATGGGCCAAAAGCCCATTTTGAACTAGGCTGTTATGATCACCTGTTCATGGGGCGAATTTGATATTAATGTTAGTAAAAGGATTGGGTCTTTAGCCTTATCCACTCTAAGAGACCAAATTCAAATTAGATGTGTATCTGGTAACCTCTTGATAAGATCAGGAATTAACTAACTTAATCTGCAGATAGGATTAAGATTATCCCCTATCCAAATACAGATTTGGATTGGAATAACTCCCAAAATATTGGGAGGTTTCTTAATCAAGAAGAAAGAGGAGAAAAACCCTAACAGAAATATCAGATTTTGAACTAGTGTTTAGTGTATGCAAGAGACACCTCTTGCGAATTGAGATTTGATCTCTCACAGACTCCAGATAGAAGAGACAGTTTTGCCCTCTTCGTCCCTGAATTTCTCCTCCTCTAGTAGCCGCCATTCCTTGTTCGAATGATTAGATCTTTGTTGCAACAGGAAGTCAAGAAATCAGTTCTTGACAACAGTCTTGCAAGAAAGACAAAAAGGATTCGGTGTTCAAGGTTTCCAGAGGATTCTTGTGAAGAATCCAATGTATAGGATGCACCCTGCTGGTTCCGTTCCATCCACAGCTGTGTCATCTCCAGCAGGAGCGGATCTTGGTTTCTTCTTTGGGCGTGAACACCAACAATGGGAAATATTGTTTCTCTGGATCAGGTATAATATTTCATGTTTCCTTTTGGTTCAGATCTGGTTTGATTATGGTTCAAGTAGAATCCTTGAATAATATATTCTAAATTTAGGGAATACGATTCCCAGTTGGAAGAAAGTAGGAAATTTTTGAAATTCGCCCACCTATTCCGCACCCTTCTTGGCATCCATTAGATGGATCCTACCATTCTTTCAGTGGTATCAAAGCCACAGGTTCGAATCTTGAACCAAAAGAAAATCAGATCTGACCCTGCGCAGATGGACAGAAGATGTTCTGCCAAGATCTGCCCAGATTGCTTTCTTTTTTTTCTCAAGAAATGGTTTCTTGTTAAGGGCGATTGATCTGAAATTAATTTTGTTAAATCCAAAATTTATTTAGAATTTTTCTTTATTTAATTTTGATTTAATGGATTGTTCGAACCTGGAGATTGCAGTGCAGATTTGGCGCAGATGGTCAGCGCACCCATTTTCTTTTTTTTATTATTATTCGGTCTATAAATAATTTTTTTTTTATTTTTCTAGACTTAATGTATAGGATTTGATCAATAATGTAATTAATTAATAGAAATAGGATTTCTATTTTTTATTTATTTTCTTGATTAAAGAAGAAGGAAGAAGATGGCGGCGCTGGAGATTTACAGACGGAGAAATCGCCTCCTACGATTTACAGTTTATGAAACTGTAACATTTGTGATTAACCTCTGTTTTGCAGGTGGTACGAATAGTCCATATTTTGATTTGTGATTGCCTAAAATCAAAATTATTAATTTCAGATCTCTCGTGAATTAATTCTTGAATTGAAAATCAGTTTTGGACCATTTCGGACTAGATTGGACCAAAACTGTTTGGACCGAATCTGAGATTCAAAAGGGGCTGTTTTTCAGTCCATATTTCTCACACTTGTTATTCCAAATCTGATGTTCAATTACAGGGATTAATTTGGCTCACCTATAAAGCCAAGTTTTAAAGGGTTAAAATTGCAAAAGCCCATTATTGTGAGAAAAGTTGTGTGGGCCGAACTGCTAACTGCAATTCAGCCCATACACCTAGAAAACATTAATTGTTAATGCTTAGGTTTTAAATGGGCTATTCAATGGGCTTTACAATAGTTAATTGATTGGATCAATTCCTCCTTTACATGTGATGTTTGGATGTTTGATGTGCTGCGACCATGGGCCATAAGTACTTGGCCCATGTTGACTCGTTAGTGGCTCTTGCGCACACCATGGCTGAATGCACATCATTGCCATGGTGTCCCTTAAGGTCCTTGGATGACCCCCTCTCTATGTGGTGAGCCCCACAACCCAGAAAAGGGATGCGTACGAAAACCCTAGCCGATTGAGGCCCACCAGAAATCTGACTTTATGAAAGTCAGTGGGAGCCACTTTGGTTTGACCTAAATTAGAACTAAGGCATAATTTTGTTCCCTCCAGCAAATATGAATGCGTGTGATAGGGAGATCCATATGATAGACTCTCTAAAGGCCTTCCGTCATTAGCACAATGATGGGTCCATCAGTAATGAGGAAACGCACCATAAAATTGGGCCATCCATTTGTTGTTGAATCTGTTAGAGTGTTTCATTAGATGATGGGGGCGTCATAGACCGATGTGGGAGGGGCTTCACCAAAAAATGGGAACTCTCTCACGGTACCTTGGTGTAACCTGAATATGATGGGTGTGCACTCACTGGACAGAAAGGTTTACCTGAAAATGGCTATGAACCTTGTCTGACAGAGGCCAAAGGGAAATTCATCTGATGAGTGGATATGATCTGTCACAAAAAGGTGGTGGGATTATGCAGCTGAAACAGTTGGCTTCACGCACCCTATGTGATTTCCCTCATTTCTAGAGACATTTCGTCGTCTCCGTCACTGAGAAAGGAGGGAAAATCTCATAGATGAATAAATGGGAACGGAACATAGATTAAAAGACATATCTATGTAGGTAACATGAATCAAATTAAGGTTGTGGACTAACGTCTTTGTTGTTTTATCAGAAAATGGCAAACGGTCAATTTGCAAAGCTTCTAGACGATAACAAGCTTAAGGGCCCAAACTATGCCGACTGGTACAGAAATCTTATGCTAGTCCTAACATCTGAAAAGTTGGATAAGGTGGTGAAAAATCCTGCCCCGGAACGTCCGGGTGATAGGGCTTCTGAGGCCCGTAGGAGGGACTACCAAGATTGGGAGGATAAAAACTCCCTAGCCCGCTGCTTTGTCATTGCCTCATTAGACAACTCAATTCGATCAGATCGAACTAGCCAATGACATATTGGATAGTCTAAGAACAATGTATGAAGAGAAGAACCGTTCTACTCGACAGATGGTCCTGAAATTGTTCATGACCACACAAATATCCAAAGGGCAGAAAGTTCATGACCATTGTCTTCGGATGATGAGATACATTAGCGAACTCGAAGCTCTTGGATCCGGGCTAGATCTTGGCACGCAAGTGGATGCAATCCTGAATTCTTTGTCATCTTCCTTCAATGCGTTCACAATGAACTACAATATGAATAAGCTGAATGTCAGCGTCCAGGAACTCAGCAATATGTTGCAGAGGGCCGATGATCATTTAAAAAGGATGAGCCTGTAGTTATGCTTACTAAAGCTAACAAATCGAGCAAGAAAAAGAGAAAGGCAAAGAAGCCCCAGAAGAAAGCTGTCAAACCCAAGAAACAGAAGAAGAACAAAGCATCTGATGTCTATCACTTCTGCAAACAGACCGGCCACATGAAGAGGAACTGTCCTGCCTACCTGGAATCTAAGAAATGTAACATCGAAACTTGTGTCATAGAAACTAATATGTTAGTTACTTCTGTGTCCTGCTGTGTTGACTCCATGGCTTCAACTCATGCGAATAACTCACTGCAGGGGTTCAAAGTTAGCAGAAGATTGAGTGATGGCGAAGTGACACTATTCTTGGAACGACTGCAAGTGTTGCAGCTGTAGAGATAGGAACCATAGAATTAGTTTTTAGAGAAGGAGTCCTTGTACATAAAGATTGTCTTTATGTACAGAACTTGAGAAGAAATTTAATTTCTGTTTCTAAATTGTGTGCTGATGGATATACTATTTATTTTAGTAATATGATTACTGTTAAACGAAATAACAAATTCATCGCATGCGGGGAACTGGAGAATGGACTCTATGTTCTACATCCCTCTCTGGAAACTAACCTAACCGAAACTAGGTCGGTCGAAAATCCCAAGAAAAGGAATCGTGATACAGTTAATCCCACGTGCCTCTGGCATTACCGACTTGGCCATATCGGTGTTGACCGAATCACAAGACTAGTATAGGATGGTCCTTTGGATTTTTTAACCATTGAAAACCTTCCCACTTGTGAGCCTTGCCTTGAAAGTAAGACGACTAAGCGGCCATTTGACGGTAAGCCTGAAAGATCTGGAGGCACACTTGACCTAATACATACTGATGTATGTGGTCCCCTGAGTGTTAGGACACGAAATAAACACGTGTATTTCATCACCTTCACAGATGATTTTTCACAATAAGGTTATGTCCCCTGAGTGTACGGTTTCAAAAGATTTGCAAAAGGTTTTAATTCCCGGGATCCATGTGAGCAAAGAGTGCGGCACTGTTCCTTGCAACCAAGGAGAGGTCTTCTCTTGTCGGGCAGTGCTTGATCATTAAGGGCTAAGAGGTTAAGTGTAAGACCATTTAGGATAATACCTGATGGGCTAATCTTGCACCTGCCCACAGTCCCTGGGTTTTTATAAGATGGCTTGGCCCAGGGACCACTTAATGTAAGTGTTGGGCCCATAGGGTCCATCTGATGGGCTCAAGGGGGTCACTGAGTCTTTCAGTGAATTCGGCTGGGCCTTGTAATAAAGGCTGGGCCGAACCCATGTGGCTGGTGTGTAGATCAATGCTTGGGTCCCATGCCATACAAAGAAGCCCAACTAGGCAGCAGATTGGAAACTGGTTAAACACTAAACACTTAATGGGCCAAAAGCCCATTTTGAACTGGGCTGTTATGATCACCTGTTCATGGGGTGAATTTGAAATTAATGTTAGTAAAAGGATTGGGTCTTTAACCTTATTCACTTTAAGAGACCAAATTCAAATTAGATTTTAATCAGGTAACCTCCTGATAAGATCAGGAGTTAACTAACTTAATCTGCAAATAGGATTAAGATTATCCTCTATCCAAATACAGATTTGGATTGGGATAACTCCCAAAATATTGGGAGGGTTCTTAATCAAAAAGAAAGAGGAGAAAAACCCTAACAAAAATATCAGATTTCGAACTAGGGTTTAGTGTGTGCAAGAGACACCTCCTGCGAATTGAGATTTGATCTCTCACAGACTTCAAAGAGAAGAGGCAATTCTGCCCTCTTCGTCCCTGGATTTCTCCTCCTCTAGTAGCCGCCATTCCCTATTGGAAGATTAGATCTTTGCAGCAACAGGAAGTCAAGAAATCAGTTCTTGACAACAATCTTGCAAGAAAGACAAAAAGGATTCGGTGTTCAAGGTTTCTAGAGGATTCTTGTGAAGAATCCAGTGTGTAGGACACACTCTGCTGGTTCTGTTCCATCCACAGTTGTGTCATCTTCAACAGAAGCGGATCTTGGTTTCTTCTTTGGGCGTGAACACCAACTTTGGGAGACATTGTTTCTCCAGATCAGGTATAATATTTCCTATTTCCTTTTGGTTCAGATCTGGTTTGATTATGGTTCAAGTAGAATCCTTGAATAATGTATTCTAAATTTAGGGAATACGATTCCCAGTTGGAAGAATATTGGAAATTTTTAAAATTCGCCCACCCATTCCGCACCCTTCTTGGCGTCCATTAGATGGATTCAACCATTCTTTCAATATTTTATAACTGTTCTATTATGAATTCTTGATTTCTTTGACTAAATGTGTGATGGAGATTAAAATCTTTATGGCGCCATGTTCATTGTACTTGATATTCATTATTTTGATTATCTGGTTTGTAATAATTTTTTCCTTTTTAGAAAATTTGTATTAGGTTTTTCTTGAAGTAAGTAGTAGAAATTATAGTTTTTTCTATTTTTTTACATCGGAGAAATCGCTGGAGCGCGCGGAAATAGAATTTGCAAATGGAGAACAATCTGCATTGCAATTTTTGCAAGGTTGCAGTTTTGTTCATATCATATTCGAACCATCACACTATTAGCCATAGCTTTATTATTTACTGTAAATTTTATATTTTTATTATGAATGAGAAATTTCAGACCATTAATTTTTAAGAATTTATGCATGTTTTGAACACCAAACCCTAGGCCGATTTGACCTAGTTTTGGTCCAATCTAGTTGGGCCAAACCTATGGTTCCTTGGGGTCTAATCACAACCCCTTGGACCACAGTTTTATTGACTCAAAATTGGTTTTGGGCCAAGGGTTTGATGGCCCATTGCATGGACCAATTTGGCCCTTACTTGAATACACTTTTTGTGTTAGATTAAAGCAAGACTATCCCATTTCAACATGGACTACCATATGGGCTGAGGTGCCTTTTGCAGTTTAGCCCATATACCAACATTAAAATTATTAGATAATTTGATCCATTGATGGGCTGATCATGTGTTAATATAAATGAATATGGGTTTTACAAGTTTTTACATTGATTTGGATCAATTTTGTGTGTGTATGTGATGCACTGAATGGTATCAAAATTGGTATCAGATTAGGAAATGAAAGTGATGGGATCCCCAATGACTAATAGCCCAAGGCACCGATTAAACCAATCTGGGTAAGTCTCAGATGGGAGAGGGAAGGGGTTAGCCACCCCTCTCTCAGGTCCAAAGGTGGGGCCCACATGGGATCTCAACTAAAAATAGACATCAAACCGCACATCATTTATCATAAATGAACAAAATATAACTAAACTAAATAGATTAACAACTAATGGAAAAACAAGACAAATCTCATGTCGATTCCAGTTTAAACATGGTAGAAATAATAGACAACAGATCGAATCGCATCAGTCTTTACTTCGGGAGAATCCATCTCATTGGTGGTAATCATCATAGAAGGAAAATTGACTTCGCATAGAACAATGATCGATAACATCGTCACAGAAGGAAAATCAACTTCACATAAAACAACGATAGATAACATCACCACAGAAGGAAAATCAACTTCACATAGAACAATGATCGGTAGCATGACCTTATTTTTAAATAACTAATGTGTAGATTAGGGTTGATAGCAAGAGCTAACGGAAGTCGGTTCGGTAAAACCTCATCACCGGCTCTGTCTGCCATTCCTCTTTTCCCCAGATCCCAATTGTTTTACGAAATCAAAAATATAATAATAATAATAATAATAATAATAATAATAATAATAATAATAATAATAATAATAAGAGAAAATGAATTCTAAGGAAAAACATGTAGAAGTTTATCGGATGTATGTTGGCCAAAAATGATACTAGATACTGGAACGGGGAACCGAAGATCTTTTGTTCCTAGCTTTCTTCTTAGAACGGAAATAATAGTTAATTCTTGGCAGCAGAAGCTTGGCGAGAATTGAAGGCATCCTAATCTAAATTCTTCTTGAGTACAGCCGACAAAACAGGGGAGCTTCAATCTTTAATAATTTTGGATTTCTCAGCTTTGGATAGAGATGATCTCTATGGATAGCAGTCAAGAGGTTGGAATGATTGGACCAACCGGAGTGATGAGAGATCACCGTCGCCATTATTCAATTGCTATTGGTTTAACTTGAAGGAGGGAGAGAGTAAATAGTGAGTAACAATGGGATTTCGAAGATGAGGAATGAAAAGAAGAAGAAGAATGAATGAAAAGAAGAAAGGAAGAGAAAAAAATGAGAAGAGGAGATAGGTTGTTGCCAAGTTTGGATCCTTGCAGCGGCAGTGGCGCAATAGGGGAAAGAAAAAAAAAGGGAAAGGCAACGATGGGGAAGAAAAAGAAGGAGGAGGAAGAGAGAGGGAGAACGGAGAGAAGATGAGAAGTTAGAGGGGATTATTGTCGCCGCTCTGATCTGTCGTTGTACATCTTCGTTCAAACGGGCAAGTAAAGAAGCCTTCCTTCGAATTTTTCGGATTAGGTTAACCGAGAGCTTCAGATTGGTTTTATAATGGGGTAGGGGCAATTATATGATTTTAGGGGATCTGAAGGGTATTTTGATAATTTTTAGTAAGCTAGGCTATTCTGGGTCATAGGGTGGTCAAACCGGGGTTTAGATGAATGGATAAAACTTTGGGTCAAGAATGGAGAGTTGAGATGGGTCTGACTGTAGATGGGGGTTCTATGTGTGAGGACCAGTAAGATTAGCCGAAATAGAATCTTTTTAGATGAAGAGGCAAACGGGGGTAGTTTTGAATGAAATTTCATGGGAAGGGGTTTTTGGACATTCTAAGTTGATTGGTGGGGTCAGATTGGCCTAACTGGGCTCGGATTATTTGGAGTTGAATAGGGTTCGATTCGACTAATCTAGAGCCTCGGAATGGAATCTTTTTAAATAAAGAGGCAAACAGGGGTAGTTTTGAATGAAATTACATGGGGAAGGGTTTTTTGTCAGTCTAATGTGATTGGTAAGGTTAAATTGAGCCAATTGGGCTCAGATTGGGCGAATTTGGAAGCCAATCAAGATGGAGCCTTAAAATGAAGTCTTTGTGCGATGGAGGGATAAGCAAAGGTGTTTTGGGATGAAATTTTATAGGTGGGTGTTTTGGGAGGTCGTGGGTCTGATGGTGGGGTCAGATCTAGTGGTTAAGATGTAAGTATGGGTTGATTGGAGCCACCGGATTGGTATTGGATAGGTTCGACGGTGGATCTGAGGGCTCTTGCGGTGAAATTTAGGTTTTCTGGGTTTTTGGGTGTTTCAAAGAGGTCGAAAGTGCCTGATCGAGTGTTTTGGGGTGAATTGGAGGTTCAAGCAATGGACTGAGCAAAAAATGGGTGTTGAGAATGATCTCCCTTTTTTATGGGCCCTCTAATCAGATTCCTCTCCAAGAGGAACCTCGTAGAACCCTAACCCATTATGGGCCCATTTGAATCTGACTTTACGAAAGTTAGTGGGAGCCACTATGGTATGACCTAAATCTGACCTAGGGACTGATATATATGTTCCCTTATGATTAATATAAGTGCAATGAGATAGGGAATATCATTGGATTATTTCTCTAAAGGCCTTTCATCATTAGCATGAAAATAGGCTAAATTGGTGGGTGGAGATGCACCATAAAATTGGGCTATCCATTTCATTGATGCAGTCGATGGGATTGCTTCATGAGATAATAGGGGTGTCATAGACTAGTAGGAGGGCTTATCCTAAAATGGAAGACTCTTTCATGGTACCTTAGGGCTTACGATATGACAAGTCTACACTTATTAGACAGAAAGGTTTAACCTAAAATGGCAATGAACCTTGTCTGATGGAGTCCAAAGGGAAAGTTCATTGGATGAGTGATATGTAATCCTTCACAGAAAGTGGTTGGGTTATGCAGCTGAAACAGTTGGCCCCATGCACCTATGTAATTTCCCAGATTTCCAGGGACATGAATAGTGCCCTCGTCACTGAGATAGAGGGAAATCTCAGAGATGAACAAATAGAGATGGAACATAAATAAAAGTCCATTATATGAAAATTAACATGAAATAACTTTTTGGTCACTAACTAAATTATTCATGCCTTTTATAACAAACGACATATAGACAATTCGCCAAATTGTTAGATGACAACAAATTGAAAGGACCTAACTATACAGACTAATATTGTAACCTAAATCTAGTGCTCACATCCGAGAAATTCGATAAGGTTGCCAAAAACCCAACACCGGAACATCCAGGTGGCAAGGCTTTTAAAGCATGAAGGGGGGAATACAATTTGATAAAATTGATATCTGTAAAGATATCTTGGATAGTCTAAAGACGATGTATGAGGAGCAAAATCGTTCTACAAGATAGAAGGTCCTTAAGCTATAAATGACCATGAAGATGACCAAAAGCTAACCAGTTCATGACCATGCCATGTGGATGATAGGTTATATAAATGAATCGGAGCATCTTGGCTCCCAACTTGATGATGACACCAAAACTTATGTCGTCCTGAACTATCTACCCTCGTTCTTCAATCAGTTTGTCATGAATTTCAATATGAACATGCTAAAGTAGGAGCTCAGCAATATGTTGCAAAGAGCTGAGGAACTGATAAAGAAGGACAAGCCAGTAGCCATGCTTGTTGAAGGTGGAAAATCTGGCAAGAAGAAAAGAAAGGGTAACAAGAGGCCTCAGAAAAGGGAGGCAAACCGAAAGAGCAGAAGAGAGACAAGTTATCAGATGAATGTCACTTCTGTAAGAAAACTTGGCACAGGAAGAGGAATTGTCCTCAATATCTGGAATCCCACAAGAACAAAGAATGTAATTTCAAATCTCTTGTCATAGAGACCAATATGTTGGTCACTTAGTGTTTTGACTTTAGGGCTTCCACTCATTCATGTAACACATGGGAATAACTGCAATTGTTTCGGCCGCTACTATAGGAACAATAGATTTGATTTTTAAAGAAGGAATTGTTACATTAAAAGATTGTCTTTATGTACCATTACTTGGAAGAAATTTGATTTCATTTTTTAAGTTATGTAATGATAGTTATTCTATTTTATTTAGTAAGAAAATTATAATCAAATTGAATAACAAATTCCTCACTCATGAAGAACTTGAGAATGGTATTTATATCCCCCATCCTTCTTTAGAAATAAATATAACCGAAACTGTGTCAGAGCACATCCCCAAGAAAAGAACACGTGATATAATTAATCGTACGTGCCTGTGGCATTACCAACTTGGCCATATAAATATAGAGCATATCACAAGATTGGGGAATGATGGTCCTCCAGATTTTCTCACAATGGAAAATCTACCAACTTGTAAGCCTTGCCTCCAAGGAAAAATGACAAAATGACCATTTACAGGTAAGCCTAAAAGATCTACAGGCACACTTAACCTTATACATATAGATGTATGTGGTCTCAAAAATGTTGGGACACGAAACCAACACTGTTATTTCATAATTTTCACCAATGATTATTCTTGGTATGGTTATGTGTATCTAATGAGAAATTAAGTTTGAATCCTTTGAAAAGTTTAGGGAGTTCGGACAATAAGTCAAGAAATAGTTGAGGAGACAGATCAAACCCCTTTAACCAGATTAAGGAGGTAAATATATCTCCAATGAATTCAATGACTACTTAAAGAACAATGAGATTATATCACAGTTGTCTCTTCCTGCTACACCTCGATTAAATGGTGTGTCAAAGAGAAGAAATCAAACTCTTTTAGATATGGTATGATCACTCCTCGTCCATGCATTGGAGACTGCAATATATGTGTTGAACCGGGTTCCAATCAAGTTGGTTCCTAAGACTCCTTATGAGCTATGGACTAGCAAGAAACCAAGTGTAAGACACTTGAACGGGTTGTCCAGCACACATCAAAAGGACAAGTATGGACAAATTGGAATCCAAAATCAGTCGTTGCCTATTTATAGGCTACCTCAAGGGCTCCATATGGTAACTTTTCTATAACATGAGAGAACAAAAATTGTTTGTTATACAAAATGCCTACTTCTAAGAAGAAGACTATATCCTGAATAATCATCATTACGAATTGTTCTTGATGAAGAAAGCTCAGAGTAGTGGAAGATAACCCATAGATTCTAGATAACACCTAACTTAGAAAATCTACCTGGGTTTCTAGACCTCCAATTCATTACGGTTATGATTAAGAAAGTTACTTGATCGAAGCTACGAACAATGATGAATATCCCGTGACTTATACAAAAGTTATGTTGGATATAGACTCCTTAAAGTGGGTAAATGCCATGAAAGCTGAGATGGACTCGATGAAAACCACCAAAGTCTAAATTCTCATAGACCCACCCCTATGAAGGGATGAGAGATCCATCATATGGATGGCTGAACCCTACAGGTAGGTTGGGTGAAATTTCAAAAATTTCTCTCTCTCCCATCTGGGAATCACATTCCCTGTTTTAGAAAATCTTCATTTTTAATGATCAATCTTGAACCAAGAACCAAACCAGATATCAAACCAAACGGTAAGAGAGGGTGATAGGATACCTGATAGAAGAAACAGTATCCTCCAATGAAGGTGTTCACGCCCAAAGAAAATCTCCAAAGACTGCTCCCACTGAAGATGACACAGTGTAGGGTGGAGCAGAATCAATAGTGTTCTTCCCAAGAACCGAATCCTTCAGCAAGAATTCGATGGAGGTTGTGAGCACGACTTCAGATCAGCCTTTCTCCAATGGCTGATATCAAGAACTATTCTAGATCGCTCCTACAAAACTAGAGATCAAAGTGGTAGTAGGCGGCAATTGGAGGAGAACGCAGGGAGAAGATGGCGCAGTCACACTGTTGTTGTCTTCTCTCTTTGTGATCCGAGATCTAATCTCTGGAGATGAGATGTTTTTGGATGAGCTGAATGGTCCGTCCCCTACTCCTTTTATAGACTTAAAGAGATCAGCTCCTAATCCCATTAGGAGTTTCCTTATTCAAATCCTTATTTGAATTTGGACTCTCTTTAAGTGATAAGGATAAGTCCTTATCTAATCTGCATATTAGATCAACTCAATCCTAACCTCATTAGGAGGTTTCTAGATCCAAATCTCTATTTGGATCTAGACTCTCTGAGTGGATAGGGTAAGATCCTATCCTATCTACTGATCCAAATCCTAGATCTGCCCCTCTTTAATTAGTCTAACTAAACCAATTTGAAATGAGCTTTAGGCCCAATAAGTCTTATGTGCTCAATGGCCTTCCAAACTGCTGCCCAGTTGGGCTTCTTTCTATGGCGTGGGACCCAAACATTTATCTACACATCAACCACATGGATTCAGCCCAACCTCTGTTATAAGGCCTGGCCAAATACACTATTATGGACAGTGAACCCTCTGAGCCCATCACATGGGCTCTTAATGGGCCCAACACTTACATTAAGTGGTCCCTGGGCCAAGCCACCTTATAAAAACCTATGGACTGTGGGCAGATGCAAGATTAGCCTATCAGGTATTACCCTCAATGGTCTTAAACTTAACCTCTTAGCACATAATGATCAAACACTGCCCGATAAGAGAGGACCTCTCCCTCGGCTGCAAGGAACAGTGTTGCACTCTCTACTCACATGGATTCATATATAAATATATTTTGCAAAACAAATTTCAACGATTGAAATCGATTGCCGGCAGCCTTGGTTTCCATCTGAGAGAGTGCATCCCCGATCATTACCTTTGTTCGACAAAGGGGCTGATCATTCACTATTATCACCCACTCGGGTGAATTCTCAGACTATCCCAACATACCCAGGTTTTGGCCCCCTCTATGGATCTCACTAATTGGCATATCAAAGGCAGCCCAATCCGACACCTAGTGCAGTATCATAATTGAGTCCAGGGGTCAGGTGTAACTTTTCAGTTTTGCCCATCAATCTCCAAGGTCTAGGGAAATACTGGAAATCTGGTCCTGTTCAGGGTTTCATGTAAACCTACACTGCAAGTAACTCGAGTCTCACCCTGGCAACTGAGACAGGCCACCCCAACACTTGTTGGCACATCAGTGTCAACCTTGGCAGGATAAATCTCCCAGACTTATCCAACGGCTGCGAACATTTTAAACTAACATGAGTCTCATATGTGTCTAGTTAAGGGATTACACAGAAACATACCACAATAACACGAATCAAATATTTACTTTACTCATTTACAATAAATGTCATAAGGTACATCAATCTGGTTGGAGCTAAGGGCATACACTGTCTAATAGCTCCCACTTGCACTTAGGCCCAATCTAGTATAAGCCAAAGTCTCATACTTTCCACGTGTTTCTCAACACTTTCTATGTCAATGGCTTAGTCAATGGGTCTGCTACATTCTTCGCTGAATTTGTTATTTCTTTTAGTAGTAATCATATTACCAAAAAGAATAGAATATCCATCCGTACACAACTTTGAAACAGAAATTAGATTTCTTCTCAAGTTCTGTACATAAAGACAATCTTTTAGTACAATAGTTCCTTCTCTGAAAATTAACTCTACAGTTCCTATAGTTGCAGATGCAACACTTGTAGAAGTCCCCAAATAAAGAATTACTTCTCTGTCACTCAACTTTCTGCTTACTTTGAACCCTTGTAGTGAGTTGCATGCATGAATTAAAGCCCTTGAGACAATACACCAAGACGCAGAAGTTACCAACAGATTGGTGTCTATGACACAGGATTCGAAATTACCTTTCTTGGATTCCAGGAATTGAGGTCAGTTCCTCTTCTAGTGGCCGGTCTGTTTGCAGAAGTGACATGCATCAGATGTCTGTCCTTCTTCTACTTTTTGGACTTGGTGGTTTTCTTCTGAGGCTTCTTCTTTTCCTTCCTCCTTTTCTTGCCTGACTTGCTAGCTTCAATAGGCATAGCAATAGGCTCATCCTTCTTTAATCAGTTCCTCGGCCCTCTACAACATATTGCTGAGTTCCTGAACGCTGACATTCAGCTTATTCATGTTGTAATTCATGATGAACGGATTAAAGGAAGGAGGCAAATAATTCACAATGGCATCTATTTGGGTCGCATGGTCCAGCTTGGATCCAAGAGCCTCAAGCTCATTCATATAACCCATCATCCAAAGACAATGGTCATGAACTTGCTAGCCTTTAAACATCTGTGCGGTCATGAACTGCTTCAGGACCTTCTGTTGAGTAGAACGATTCTGCTCTTCATACATTGTCTTTAAACTATCCATTATGTCCTTGGCAAGTTCGATCTGATCAAACTGCCTCTGTATCGGATTATCCAGTGAGGCAATGATATAACATCGGGCCAAGGAGTTTTTCTCCTCCCATTCCTGATAGTCCCTCCTATAGGCCTCAGAAGCCCATCACCCGGACACTCCGGGGCAGGATTTTTAGTCACTTTGTCCAACTTCTCAGAAGTCAGGACCAGCATAAGGTTTCAGTACCAGTCAACATAGTTTAGTCCTTTAAGTTTTTTGTCGTCCAACAATTTTGCAAATTGTCCATTTGCCATTTCTGATAAAAGCAAACATTAGTCCACAACCTAATTTGATTCATGTTAATTACATAGATATGGCTTTTAATCTATGTTCGATTCCCATTTATTCATCTCTAAGGTTTCCCTCCCATCTTAGTGACGGAGACAGCGACTTATGTCTCTGGAAATGTGGGAGATCACATAGGGTGCATGGAGTATTTCAGCTGCATAACCCTACCACCTTTCTGTGAAGGATCATATCCACTAACCATGTGAGCTTTCCCATTGGCCTCTGTCAAACAAGGTTCATTGCCATTTTAGGTTAAACCTTTCTATCCAGTGAGTGCTCACCCATCATATTTGTGAACACAAAGGTACCGTGAGAGAGTCCTCCATTTTCTGATAAGCCCCTCCCACATCGGTCTATCATCTTATGAAACATTCCAACAAATCTAGCAGCAAATGGATAGCCCAATTTTATGGTTTGTTTCCTCATTACTGAAGGACCCATCTTCATACTAATGATGGAAGGCCTTTAAAGAGTTCATCATATGAATCTCCTTATCACATTCACTCATATTGCAAGAGGGAACAAAAGTTATGCCCTAGTTTAATTTAAGTCAAACCAAAGTGGTTACCACTGACTTTCATAAAGCTAGATTTCTGGTGAGCCCTAAATGACTAGGGTTCTGCACGTATCCTTTTCAGGGGTGTGGGGCCCACCATTGAGGAAGATCATCCGATGATCTTTAGGGACACTATGGCAATGATGTGCATTCAGTCATGGTGTGCGCAAGAGCCACTATTGAATCTGCATGGGCCAACTACTTATGGCCCATGTACGATGCACATCACACATCCATACATCACATGCAAGGATAAAATTGATCCAATTAATTAATATCTGTAAAGCCCATTACTAAAGCTCATTTTAATCCATAATATTACTAATTAATATTATCTAGGTAAATGGGCCGAATAGGGTAAAGCAGTTCGGCCCATATAGCTCATCTGCAATTAGTGAGCTTTTAGTAGTTTTAACTCTTTAAAACTGGGCCTTACAAGTGTGGGCCGAATTAAACCTCTCAATTAACTATATATCCCTTAGCTCAAAAGTGGGAAATTAGGCTGACATCAGCCTCCATTGAACCACAGATTTGGTCTAACCAGTTTGGACCAATCTGGTTTGAATGGGTCTAAGGTTCGATTTTTAATTAAAGAATTAATTCAAGAAACGATTTGAAATTAAATTTACTGATTAAAGAACAAGCAAGAATCAGTAACAGGTAGGGTAGGCAGCTGATTGGATAACAACTCTAGTTTCCTTTAAAGGACCTAATCTCAAAGCATAGTAAATCGAGTATGGCATGACATTGATAGATGCACCTAAGTCTAGCATGACATGCTCGATTCGCTTATTTCCAATCACACAAGGTAGGGTGAACATACCTGGATCAGCATGTTTTTCTGGTAAGGTCCTCTTGATCACGGCTGAAACATTCTCTCCAATTCTCACCTTAATGGGGCTCTCGTTTGAGTCCTGTACCTCCTCTTCTTCCTGTCCTTTATCCGCCTTCCTTGGTGAGGTAGGTTCTAGCTGCAGTTCCTTCCCGCTTCTCAGCACCATTGCACTTACATTCTCCTTGGGGTTGACTACCATTTGTGATGGTAGTTTCCCGGAGCTCTACGCCTCCAATTTGCTAATGGAAGTGACAAGTTGACTGATTTGGTTCCCCAAATTCTGAATGCTGGCTATTGTTTCCTACTGAAATTGCTGAGTGTTAGTAGCAAGAGCCTTAATGATTTCCTCTAATGACATACATGAACTTGAGGGTTGACTTTGCTTTGTGATAGGTGCTGAATATTAGGGTTGTCGATTGAAATATTGGGGCTGATATCTCTACTGTCCTCCTTGGTTCCTGTAGCTCAGATTTGGATGATCCCTCCACCCCGGATTGTAGTAATTGGAGTAGGGGTCATAATTTCATTGGGGCTGCCTAGGAATCCTTCTACGGCATTGACTTACTGCATTGAACCATCTTGCAATGATGGGCACATGTCCGTAGGATGCCCAGGAATTGAACAGACACCACATACCCTAGCTGTTTGCAATTGTCCTGTAGCGAGTTGTCTTATCAAGGCAGTTAGATCTAAGATTTGATTTTCTAAATTAACATGACATACCTCATTAACATGCCTAATATTGCCCTTTGTTCTTGCGCCAAACTATTGTGAATTTTCGGCCATGTTGGAAATTAATTCCTTGGCCGCTTCAGGTGTTTTGTTCACCAAGGCTCCGCCACTGGCTGCATCTACCATACTTCTATCCATGGGCTGAAGCCCTTCATAGAAGTATTGGATCAAAAGTTGTTCGGGTATTTGGTGACGTGGACAGCTAGTAACAAGTTGTTTAAAACTTTCCAAATATTCATATAGCGTCTCACCACCAAATTGCCAAACTCCACATATTTCTTTTCTTATATTTGCAACCCGGGATGCAGGAAAATATTTGTCTAAAAATATTCTATTCATCTCATCCCATGTGCGTATTGAACCGGGAGGAAAAATATACAACCAATCCTTCGGTTTATCACGTAAAGTAAATGGAAAGGCTATGAGTTTTACCTGGTCTTCGGTCGTACCATGGGGTTTCGTGCTTGAACATACGACATGGAATTCCTTTAGATGTTTATGAGGGTCCTCACCTGGAAAACCATGAAATAGATGCAATAATTGTATCAAACCAGATTTCAATTCAAAAGCTACCTCAAGAGTGGGATATGTTATGCATAAGAGTTGTTGGTTCATAATCGGTGCAGCCAACTCCCTCAATGTCCTCTCTCTATCAGCCATTTTTTCTCCTTCAAAAATGGGTAGATTACAAGCTGGTAGATCGAAATCTAAATTCACCCTTTTAGGTGAACGATCCTTCCTTTGTTTCGCCTCCTTCCTTAAACGACGGGTAGTCTTCTCAATTTCGGGGTTGTACTCGAGTTCACCTCGTTGAGAAGCACACGTCATAAAACAAAAGAGGTTAACAAGAGAAAGGTAATAGCTAAGAAATTAAAGTTGCTTCCCGGCAATGGCGCCAAAATTTTTACAGGTTGTCAAAGCCCTCAAAATTAATACTAGTCCCACAATAAAATATTTGTAGTAAAAGTGGTACTAGGTCGAATCCCACAGGGAGCTAAACACTAATCTCTTAGCCGAATGGATCCTATAATTGAGTGGGAAAATTTTATAACTAAAATTAAAAGAATAAGAAAGCAACTAAACAAACAAGAGAAAATCAGTCTTACTAAATTCTGGTTCAAGGGTTTGGATTGAATCAATTGGCCATCGATCCTAGGTAAATTTCAGCATTCTTGCGATTCAAGCATTTAACCTTAGATTTATTAAGATAGCCATAATAAGCCTTGTGTTTTCCTAAATCAGTTGACCATACCCAGCATTCGATCAGCACTTATCTTTAATCAACTGGGTATGATAGCGCTCCATATTAATTAATGATAGCATTAAGCTTTGTGAAAACAGTTAAACCAAAATAACAATAATTGAGATAACGACAATTATTGAATCTTGTTCCATCGATTCCCTTTAGGTTAAAACATGTCAATACATTGGTCAAAGGCTGTCATGAATAATTGACCCAGAAATATATTAGCCTAATTGTTACTTGTACCACTATTCGTGACAATTACGGATCACCGAAATCATGGATAGTAGTAGGAAAATCAACATTAATTCAGTTTGTTAGACTAATTAACATTAACATCCAATAAAAATGTGCACAAGAACCAATGAATACTTCAAATTAAAAGCAAGAAAATAAATTAACTACAAAACCTCACAATGGCACAATCAAACCTCCCCCATTGAACCAAAAAAAGAAGCTTAGCTCATGATTTGCGAAACCTCCATGCTCTGCTTCTCCATGGCCGAACTGCTCTCTTAAGTTTCTTGAGTTGCTTGGTGATCTCTTGGATCTTGGAGTAAGTGATGCTAGAGATGGTCCGCCCCCTCTTTATATAGCAGAGGGAGAGGGCTGCTTTACAACACTTTTTAGGAGATGGTCCGCCCCCCTCTTGGCAGGATAAATCTACCCAGACTTATCCAACGGCTGTGAACATTCTAAACTAACATGAGTCTCATATGTGTCAAGTGATAAGTATTACACAGAAACATACCATAATAACATGAATCAAATATTTACTTTATTCATTTATAATAAATATCATATGGTACACCAATCTGATTGGAGCTAAGGGCATATACACTGTCTAACACCCTGGGGTGAAAGCAATTGGTTGCAAATGGATCTACAAGAGGATGAAGAGCCCTGATGGAAAAGTTGAGACCTATAAATCTCGGCTTATAGCGAAAGGGTACACTCAGAAAAAAAGGAATCGATTGTAAGGAGACATTTTTGCTAGTGGTTATGCTCAAATCCATAAGGATTCTTTTAGCTATAGAAGCACACTATGACTATATGGCATATGGATGTCAAAATAGTGTTCTTGAATGGAGATCTTATTGAAGATATATATATATATATATATATATATATATATATATATATATATATATATATATATATATATATATATGTATATATATGCAACAGGTGCAAGACTTTGTTGCCACGAAACAGGAACACATGGTGTGTAAACTGAACAAGTCCATCTATGGCTTGATGCAAGCTTCCAGAAGTTGGAAAGTCCGATTTGACTCAACAGTCAAACAATTTGATTTTGAGCAAAATACGGATGAACTCGGTGTTTACAAAAAGATAGTGGGAGAAATTTTTACTTTCATGATTCTGTATGTAGATGACATTCTATTCATTGGGATTGATATAGGAATGTTAACTACAGTGAAGGTATGGATTTCGCAACAATTATCTATGAAAGATCATGGAGAAGCCTTCTATATTTTGGGACTTCGACTCTATAGAGTTAAATCGAAAAAGAATTGGATTGTCCCAATCTATTTACTATTAACAACTAATTTTTACTCGGTCCCATCACCCTACTTCTTTATACCCCCTCTTAGACATCGAAAACTTAGAAATACAATCAAATCAACTTGAGACTTTCCAAAACTCGAAATGCATTCCTTTAACACAATCCACAAGGCAAAACAACATTGATATCAATATTAACATCCGATCAAACGTCATCCCCAGATTTGGAAAACTACAACTTAGTTACACATCAATTCTCATGATTAAACTCCAAAGATCCACCGTTCATCACACCAACTTCCTTTCTAAGGGCCACAATCCATGCAATATTCAAACTCCACTACCCAAAATCAAATCCAACATATCCAACACCTCGAGATCATTAGGAAACAATCAACCAGTGAATCCCACCATAAAATTCTACGATGATCAACCGCAAAAACATCAAGATTTCATTTCAATGACCCTGAATGATCACCAAGATTGACCACATATTTCTCATATCATAACCATCCACTTGACTCCTCCCTTAATCCATGCCTAGCTACCAAATTGTAGCTCAAAATTCCCCCATTTGACCCCCCATCAAGCCTAGAACCTATTTCAACAAATCTCATTAATTAGAGCTTACCATTCATCATCCCAATACAACCAAATAGACCTTAAAATTGTGTTCAAAAACCCAAAAAATCTTAGCATGTAAAATTTCACAACTAAACATCTTCGTTTGATCATTGAAAAAGTAAATTTCCTTTTCAGGCCCTCTCGTTGATTGAATAACCATAAGCTAAGACCATTATTTGAACTAAAACACTCAATCTATACCTCTGATCAAATATTCATCAATTCCATTAGATTCAGGATGTTCAAAAGTGCTAACCCACCAAATTTGATCCTAAAATTTCCTTTTTTGACCCTTCATCAAACAAATATTCTATTTTAGCAAATCTCATTGATCCAAACTTGTCAACCATAGATCTCAATCATCCTGAGCCTATATGATCAATCAGATATCACCACTTTGTTTAGATACCAAAAAACCCTAGCACCTCAAATTTCACATCCTAATTCACCCATTTGACTATTAAACTAGAAAGATACAATTTCGATGCACCAAATTAAATTGCCACATCCTCTGTCCTAACCTGAAGCCTCAAAAGGGTGATGGCTGATGTCAAACCCATTTTTGACCCATTAGAACAATTGGACTAATGAAACAAAGCCTAATAGGCTTAAAAAGCTCAAATTACCAACCAGACCCCCCACTTAAAGCCAAGAAAAGACAAAACCACTTTAAAAAGTTCATCAAATTTACATTTTTTGCCATTATCAGCCTTAAATACGGGGTTGCAACGTTTGGCATGCCCCAATCCCTCATTTGATGCACAAAATCCATGAAAACTACTTTCAAATAGAGGAAAATGTTTCACCAAATAGGAAAGCTTGACCGAG
The DNA here is from genome assembly GCF_056320005.1 of Nelumbo lutea. Lineage (NCBI taxonomy): Eukaryota > Viridiplantae > Streptophyta > Magnoliopsida > Proteales > Nelumbonaceae > Nelumbo > Nelumbo lutea. The sequence goes on from NC_142691.1 coordinate 38,558,141, forward strand.
CACATATTTCTTTGAAGACTCTTTACCTATTTGTGGAAAAAATCTCTATGGAATCTCAGGCATTGTAGCTGAGCGAATTTAGACTTGACCCCCCTCCCATTCTCTATAAATATTGACCTAATTCAAGCTCAAGGAGGGGGGGACTGAAGGGAGGAAATTTGAGAGAGGTCCCTAAAGAAAAAAAGAGAGATGAGGAGGGAGATTTCCCTAACTTATTTGATACACCCATTCTGCTTGAAATTTCAAAGTCCCTAAAGCCAAGCTTAAGCCTCATCTCTTGTCTTCCAAACTTAAGACCAGAAAGCTCAACTTAGTTTTGTGTCTTACTCAAGTTTCTTTTGTAGTCCTTTTAGCTACTGAAAATCTTTTGACAAGGTATATACGAAAAATAAGTCATTTTTTAGTTTTACTAGGTTTGCTTAAGGTTCTAAAATGTTGGAGAACCATTGCTTGCAATTTCTTTTTGACTGAGAATAGAGGTAGAGAGGTGAGGGTCTTAGGGAAATCAGTACTTAAGACCATATAACATCACCTCAAAATCGATCTTAGGAGAAGTTGAAAGCATGTTCCTCCAGATTTAAGAAATTCTTGCAACCATTTTTGTTTTTCCCCGAAAGAAGTTGAACCTGAACAACTCCCATATATTGGCCTGTTATAGTAGCTTAGAGAGAGGGGTGCCTAATACCTCCCCTTTCCCAACCCTTGGGACTCGAAATCTCTTGCTTGTGTGCTTTTTTCATGGAGGATGGAGTTACTATCAAAGACTTAAATAAAAAATTTCAAATCTAAAAGTGAGGGCCCATTTCCCCTAAAAAATGGGTGGCGACTCCTCTTTGAGCTAGCCATGAGCTTTTCAGAGCTCACACTTACATTGACAAGATTGTCAACAGGTACAACATGGAGACTCTAAGAAAGTATTCATTCCTTTTAGGCATGGAGTCACTCTCTCTAAAGGCATGTCACCTAAGACCGCAGAGGAGATAGAGGACATGAGAGAGGTTCCCTATGCCTCAGCCGTTAGGAGCATCATGTATGTCATGTGTACACTCGGCCAGACATTCCTTAGGTCGTCAGTGTAGTAAGTAGATACTAATCTAACCTTAGATAGGAGCATTAGAATGCTGTGAAAATCATAATAAAATACCTATGAAAGACTAAAGATTATTATCTTGTCTTCGATGGTAGGTCACTACAGATGGTCGTGTATACTGATGACGCCTTCCAGTCTAACCCAGATGATAGAAAGTTTACATCTAGACACATCTTCATGATTAGGTCCTATATAGATAGTTAGAAAAACAACAAACAAGGGTCCACAGAAGATTCCACGATCGAGGCCAAATACATTGCCACAAATGAGGCTGCCTAGGAATTAGTATGGATGAAGAAATTCATCCACAAATTAGGAGTTGTTCCATCTAGCACATCACCTATTCCACTATTGTGCAACAACACTAGAGCCATTGCTTAGGCTAAGGAGCCAAGAGCCCACTCATAGCATAAGAATGACGTATTTGTGACTTTTAAATAGTGGAAAACTTTGCTTAAAAAGAAAACAGGAAAGCAATTCAAGCGGTTAAGAACAAATAATTTTTTAGAGTTTTGTGAAAATGAGTTTAATGAGTTTTGCGAAAATGAAGGCATTGTAAGGCATCATATTGTTTCAAAACACCACAACAGAATGGAGTTGTAGAACATATGAACAGAACTCTACTAAAGAGAGCAAGGTGGATGTTGTCAAATGTTGGTCTCTCCAAGGATTTTTGGGCGGAAGCAGTTCATATGGCTTGTCACCTGGTACATCAATCTCCATCTACTGCCATTGAGTGTAAGACTCCAAAAGAAGTATGGTCTGGCAACCCTCCTAATTATTCAACTCTGAAAATATTTGGTTGTCCAACATATGCACATGTTAATGAAGCCAAGCTTTAACCTAGGGTTAAGAAATGCATATTTCTTGGTTATGTTTCAAGTGTGAAGGGATACAAATTGTAGTGTCCTGATCTTAAATCGCCAAAATTCATAGTTAGTAGAGATGTTACTTTTGATGAGTTTGCTATGCTTCACCCAAGAAATGAGTCTTCAATTTCTTGTGATGCAAATAAAAACTAGGTTAAGGAAAGAATGTGGAGTGTGAAGTTAGAAGTTCTTCTTCACATCAGTTTACATCAGTGTAGGTGCCCTTTTTTATTGAGACAGAAGAACTTGCACAAGAGGAAGAAGAGGAGGAGCGGTATTTTTTTGATAGTGGTAGAACAGGGAGAGATGTTAGACCACCTCAGAGATATGGTTGTGTTGATCTGGTTGCCTATGCATTGTCCGTTGCAAAACCTAATACGTGTGTAGAAGCTAATCCTTGCATAGGAACTAGACTTGGGAGTTGGTAAAACCACCTAAAGGAAAGAAGATTGTTGGATGCAAATGGATTTTCAAAAGAAAAGAAGGATCTAAGTGTAGAAGATGCTAGATATAAGGCATGATTGGTTGCAAAAGGCTACAATCAAGTACAATGTGTTCATTTTAATAATGTTTTTTCACCAATTGTTAAACATAGCTCCATTCATGTTTTTCTTGACTTGGTTGCCATGCATAATTTGGAATTAGAACAGTTAGATGTTAAAACTACTTTCTTGCATGGAGAACTTGATGAACAGATTTATATGCATCAACCTGAGGATTTTGTTGTTGAAGGGATGGAAGACCATGTTTGCTTGTTAAAGAAATCCCTACATGGCTTAAAATAGTTTCCTAAACATTGGTATAGAAGATTTGACTCTTTTATGGTGGCTCTTGGGTATTCTAGATGCAAGTATGATAGTTATGGTTATTTTAGGAAACATGCAGATGATTCTTTTGTTCACTTGCTGCTTTATGTTAATGATATGGTTATTGCAACGAGAGAAATATCTGAGATCAACAAATTAAAAACACATTTGAGTGGTAAGTTTGAAATGAAAGATTTGGATGCAACAAAGAAGCTTCTTGGCATGGAGATTCAGAGGGACCGAAAAATAGGGAAGTGACACAACAGAAATATGTTGGAAAGGTCTTAAAGTGTTTTAGCATGAAAGATGTTAAACCAATAAGTACTCCTCTTGCATCCCACTTCAGAATTTCAGCAATTTTATCGCTATAAATAGATGAAGAAGAAAGATATATGTCACATGTCCCTTATTCTAGTGCAGTTGGGAGTATTATGTATGCCATGGTTTGCACATGACCTAAAACTTCACATGCAGTTAGTGTGGTGAGCAGATATATATGTCATGTCCTAACAAGACACATTTGGCAGGTAGTGAAATGGATTCTCAAATACTTGAAAGGAACATCATGTGCTTGTTTAGAGTTTGGGAGGAGTAGTGATAGTTTGATGGGTTATGTTGATTCAGATTATGTAGGTGATCTTGACAGGAGAAGATCACTCACAGGTTATGTATTTTCTATTAGCGGTTATGCTATTAGTTGGAAAGTTACTTTACAGTCTACAGCTACTTTATCTAATACTAAGCCAGAGTATATGGTAGTGACTGGGGAAGTTAAAGAAGCTATTTGGTTGAGAGGTTTGTTTAGTAAACTCAGCTTGGGTCTAAAGGTGTTGTCTACTATGATAGTTATAATGCTATTTATCTGACTAAGGATCGTGTACTATGAGAGGATGAAACACATTGATGTGAGGTACCATTTTGTCCATGATGCTGTAGAACAAGGAGATATCGTTGTGAAAAGACTGGTACTGCAGATAACCCAACTAATATATTAACAAAGCTTCTTCCTGTGGATAAGTTCAAGCATTGCTTGGACTTTACTGGTATTTGAAACATTTGAGTTTGCCCATTGGAGCTTTTGTTGGAGAAGATGGAGGGAGATTACTATTCTGTGATGATTGAGAGAATTCAAGCTAAAGTGGAGATTTGTTATGTTTGTGCCTTGAATTCTTTGTGACAATCCTCTTCATGAATCCGCTCTGAATTAATTTGAGAAAAACCCAAAGGTAAATTTTCATAATGGTTTGTGTTGGATGCATAGCCCTTAGCCCACCACAAATCACCTTTTGGAGTGTGCGGGTGCAGCCCCGTGGCAGTATGGACCCAATCCATATTCATCTTATAGGTCTGAATCAAATACGAGCAGTTATGTATTTTTGGGGGTTTTCTCTCTTGTATACGGAGAGTCATAGTCTTGTAAGAGACAAGTGAGACATTGGGTGTATTTGAGGCTTAGGTTTTCTTCTTTTTTTTTTCCTGTGAAGGCACAACTCTATATTTCTTCTCCTGCCAACTTTATAATGGATTTTTTGTTCCTCCTTCGCCCGTGGACGTAGGCTATAATTTGAACCATGTAAATTTGTGTGTGTTCTGTATGCTTGTTTCTCTTTATCTTTACTTTTACTTTCAGGTTAGGTGCCATTCAAATCTGTTTTTTTTTTTTTTTTTTTTTTTTTTTTTGGGGGGGGGGGGGGTTCACAACATTAATATAGAAGGAAGCCTTCATCAATGACCTATATATTTCAATGCTTTCCTTAATTTTACAGTCACTAACGGACCCAAGTGTGAGCTTTGGGAAGCTCATGGCCGGTTCAAAGAGATGGAGTTGCCACCCATTTTTTAGAGGAAATGGGCCCTCATTTTCAGATTTGAAAATATTTGATTTAAGTCTTTGATAGTGATTCCGTTCTCCATTAAAAAGGAACACAACCAAGAGATTTTGGATCCTAAGGATTGGGAGAGGGAAGATATTAGGCACCCCTCTCTCCAAGATAATGTAGTAGCCCAATACAGGAGTTATTCAAGCTCAGTTTCTTTTGGAGGAAAACAGGAATAGTTGTAGGAATTTCTTAAATTTGGAGGAACATGCTTTTAACTTCTTCTAAAATTGATTTTGAGGTGATATTATCAGGTCTTAGGTATTGATTTCCCTAAGACCCTTGCCTCTCTACCTCTATTCTTAGTCAAGAAGAATTTGCAAATGATGGTTTTCCAATATTTCAGAACCTCAAGCAAGCAAAAAAAAAACTTACCTTTCATATATACCTTGTCAAAAGTTTTCCAACAACTAGGATGAGATAAAATGAAGTTCAAATGGGTTCTTAAGCTAAGGAATGTTTCGGGTTGCAACAACTTATGTTTAAAAATGGAGGAGACGAGTTCAGAATCTAAGGTTTAGAGCACCTCTGAATTTTGGGTGAATATGAAGTAGTATATGGGCTATGAAAAAGCTCACTTCTCTCTCTTTTTTCTCTCTAGGGTCCTTCCTCAGGTTTCCTCTCTTTAGTCCCCCCTTTTGAACTCAAATTATATCAATATTTATAGAGAAAGGGAGGGGGTCAAGTTTGAAATCGTTCAACTACAGTGCTTGGGATTCAATAGAAGTTTTTATACAAATAGGCAAAGATTCTTCAAAGAAATAGATGTCCAATCAAGCTTTCCTATTTGGTGAAACATTTTCTTCGATTTGGGGGTGATTTTCATGGGTTTTGTATGTCTAATGGGAGCTTAGGGCATGCCTGTCAAGGAGTCTCGTATTTGGAATTATTAGTGGCAAAAAATGTAAATTTGATGAACTTTTAAATGCTATTTTGTTTTTTCTTGGTTTCAAGTGGGGTCTATTTGGTATTTTAAGCTTTTTAAGCCTATTAAGCTATGTTTCATTGGTCCAAGTATTCTAATGAGTCATGAAATTTGGCATGCTAGGATTTTTTTGGGTCTCTAGACATAATGGTGAGTTCTGATCAAAAAACTAGGGTCAAGATGATTGAGATCTAAAGTTGACAAGTTTGGATCAACAAGATTTGTTGAAATAAAACATTTGTTTGATGAAGGGTCAAACAGAGGAATTTTGGGATGAAATTTGGTGGATTGGCACTCTTGAACATCTTGAATCTAATGGAAGTGATGAATCTTTGATCAGATGATAGGCATGGATTAGGGTGAAACTTGTTGAAATAGGATCTAATTAATGAGATTTGTTGAAATAGGATCTACGCTTGATGAGGAGATTAAATGGGGGAATTTTGAGCTATAATTTGGTAAGCAGGTATGGATTTGGGTCAAGTGGATGGTTCTGATATGAAAAAGATTTGGTTAATCTTGGTAATCATTCAGGGCCACTAGAATAGGATCTTGATGTCTTTGTGGTTGGTTGTCATAGATTCGTGTTGGGATTTGCTAGTTGGAGGGACTAGGCAAAAATTGTGGTTGGTTGTCATAGGGTGAAGGGACTGAGCAAAAATTGGGTGCTAACAACTACCTCTCTTTGTTAGAGGTAGCAAGTTTCTAAACAATAAAGAAAGAGAAGCACACAAAGATTTTTGTGAGGGCCAAGAGTTTGGAGGAAGAGATTTCACTGCTAGAATTCCAATCAAGGTTGAAGTTGATGTAGTGCAAAACCTTTGTTTGGAAGGTGTTGTACCATCCCAAGCCATGGAAGGCAATTGCAACTGTCAAACAAACACGGGAAAAACATAGTGGTTCAATCCAAAAAATAGCTAGCATTAGTTGATGTTTGATTTTTTTGATGCATGCATTTGTGATTGATGATTCGAAAGATTTGATATGTTTTGGTATTGGTTGAAGCTTGCTATGCTATTTTTTATGGATTTCAAATTTATTATTTGTTGGATGCTTATTAGTTGGGTTTGATTTTTATATATTGTGAAGTTCGAATTTGTGATATGATGAAGGCTTACAAATTTTGATTTAAAAGATTGTTGAGATTTTATGGATTTAGGTTTTTGATAGTTGATGTTATGAAGTTCAAATTTGTTATTTGATTCAAATGCTTAATGGAATTTTTATTAAGTTAATATGGATTTTGGCATTTGGCTTGAATTTTTTTATAGGTCGTGATTTTGATTTAGATATTTGATGGATTTTTAAATTTGGTTTGAATTTTCACAAGTTTTGATTTTTGAAATTAGTTATTTGATTCAAATATTTAAATTTTTGTTGGTTTTAGTTATTTGATTTAAATGGACTTTAGCTTTCGATTTAAATTTTTATGGGTTTGATTTTTGAAATTGGTTATTTGATTTGAACATTTGATGGATTTTGACTTTTGATTTGGATTTTTATGGGCTTTGATTTTTGAAGTTGGTTATTTGATTTGAATATTTGATGGATTTTGACTGTTGATTTGAATTTTTATGGGTTTTGATTAGTTATTTGATTTATGGTCTTTAATTTTTGAAAATATTTGATGGAAGTTTAATATGGATTTTGATTTTTGTTTTGAGTTTTTATGGGTTTTGATTTTTGAAATTAATTTTTTAATTTAAGTATTTGATGGAAGTTTAGTAATTGAATATGGATTTTGATTTTTTTTTTTTTGAGTTTTTATAGGTTTTGATTTTTGAAAATATTTGATGGAAGTTTAATATGGATTTTGAATATTATTTTTAGTTTTTACGAGTTTTGATTTTTTATGTTTGATGTTGAAATCATTTTAGGAAACCATTTCCAAAACTTGACAAAGGTCCTATGCATGTTGTCATTCTTATAGGTAATAAGATCCTTTTAGATAGGAGTTATTTGCGCATTAGAACTTTGATAATTTAGGCAATGAAAACTTTATGGTGCAAAGTGTATGATGTTAGAGTAAATGTTATGCCCCTAGTGAATGGTATGATTCATTAAGGGTGGTTTGAGGGTAAGGTGGTTTGGTCACAACTTATTAAGCTTTTTGTGCTTCTAAACATATTGCCATGCATCGGGGGCAAAAGATTTTGAACTCTACAATTAATTTTAGAAATGATCAAATTGAAAGTTTTTTTTTTTCTTTGAGTGATTTGCCCGAAGGTATCTCACATGAGATTTTTTTTTTATTACCAAGTGAGTGCTTTTGATTGATTCCAAGATTTTGCACGAAGGCAAGCCACACAAAGTGATAGATTTTGATGGATTCTGATGGGTGTTTGATTATTCCCGAAGATAGATCACATAAAGCAAGAGATTTTGATGAATTTTGATGGGTATTCGATTATGCCTAAAGGTGGATTGCACGAAGTGAGAAATATTGATAAATTTCAATGGGTATTCGATTATGCCCAAAGGCGGATCACACGAAGCAAAATATTTTGATGAATTTGGATGGGTATTTGGTTATGCCCAAAGGTGGATCGCACGAAGCAAAAGATTTTGAAGAATTTGGATGGGTATTTGATTATGCCTGAAGGCGCATCACATGAAACAAAAGATATCAATGATTTTTTATGGGTATTTGATTATGTCTAAAGGCGACCGCACGAAGCAAGAGAATTTAATGAATTTTGATGGGCATTTATGAAGGGAAGGGAGATCCATCGAATGGATGGCCAAACCATGCAGAAAGGTTAGGCGAAATTTCAAAAAATTTCTCTCTCCCTTCTTGGGAATCTGATTCCCATACTTAGAAAACTACATTTTCAATGTTCATTCTTGAATCCAAAACCATACTAGATCTAAAACCAAAAGAGAGTGGAGGAAGTACTTGATACGAAGTAACAGTAACTCCCAACGTAGGTGTTCATGCTTAAAGAGAAGACCAAAACCCGCTTCCACTAAAGATGCACAATGTGTAGTGAAGCAAGATCAGTAGGATGGTTATTCAGCAAGAATTTGAATTCTTCGACAAGAATCGAGTAAGGGTTGATGAGCACAACTTCAGATTGCTTCTTCTACTAAGAAAAGCATGAGTCTCATGGATGTCCAGTTTAAGGGGTAAATTCATAGAAACATACCAATGTCAATATGAAACAATATTGTACTTTTATTCATTTATAATAAATGTATCTATACATCAATTTGGAGTTAAGGGCATACATTACCTAACATTCTCATGAATGACTTCCTGCAAAACTTCATTTGATAACAGCAACTGGATCGTGACTAGGGTTTTAAAATCTAACTTGTCTCATTTTTCATCACTCATGGTTGCAGGTTTCTTCTTCCCGTGCAAAGCTTTGTGTAGTATGTCTTGTCCCAAGATGGAACACATCTTGACTTGCCAAATACTGAAACTGATGTTACCATCAAACTTCATTGATGGTATTATAAGTGGGAAACGAAAAATAAGGCTCTGATACCAGTTTGTTGCAAAAAAAAAACCAACAAAATAGATTCGAATGGCACCCAACCTGAAAGTAAAAGTAGAGATAAAGAGAAACAAGATCAAAGAACACACAAATTTACATGGTTCGGCTTATAGCGTATGTCCACGGGCAAAGGAGGAATAGAAAATCCATCATAAAGTTGACAATGGAGAAAAATACAGAGTTGTGCCCTCACAAAAGAAAACCCTAAGCCCCAAATACACCCAATGTCTCACTCGTCTCTCACAAGACTAAGACTCTCTGTATGCAATAGAGAAAACCCCCGAAAATACATAACTCTTCATACTCGGTTCAAACCTATAAGATGAAGGCTGCACCCCCACACACCCAATGGTGATTTGTAGTGGGCTACAGGCTATGCATCCACCATAAACCACTATGAAAATTTCCCTTTAGGTTTTTCTCAAATTAATTTGGAGTGGATTCATGAAGCAAGTTGCCACAATGAATTCAAGGCACAAACATAACAATTACTCCTTTTAAGGAGCCACTACATCTATAATGCCTAGAATCACTTAAATAGGCTAAAGCTATTGTCTAAAGACCTAGTCTTGTTAAGGGTTTTATGGCTATTTGTATTAAGCCAAAGTGGATAAAGTTATAATCAGCTTTTTTCCTATAAGCTTCTATTGTTCTTTTATCTATAAGGTGGTAATCTTTTGACTTGTTACCGAAGGTGATTGTCCTTTCTATAGTTCTTATATTAAAGTCTACTTTTAGACTAAGATTCCTTTCTTATAGATCTCTGATGGTGCAATCTTGGGAATATTCCAATTTTGGAGTGACTTCTCTATGTTACTATAATTTACTTCATATTTGTTTATGGACATAGATTTGGTAAGGGAAGAACTTGTACTACATTCTTCATAACTATCTTCATTATTAGATCCTGTCCTAAACAATCTCCTCATCTTATTCTTCCACTTCACCGTTAATAGGTAGTCAACTTCAATGGCCTTTCTTCACAAATCTTCACGGCCTAAACATGATTTCACCCCTGGGTTCAAGGGTTCTAGCCTTGGTGAAACAATTAGGCAACTAGCCTAAGCAACTTGGGTTCTAGCCAAGTGATCTTTCCAAGAAGGTTGCAGGCTTTGGGTTCTAGCCAAAGGTTCTAGGTAGTGCTGGTACATTAATAGTTCTAATTCTTGTAGGTTCAAGCTTTATGTGGTGCTGTTTATATATGGTATAAAGTATATGGATGGATTTTTGAAAACTTCTCTAAAAAAAGAAAGGGATTGTACTAGAGAACTTTGGTATGAAAATATGATAGAATCACGAGAAAACATCCTTTTGGGACTGATTCGTAAATCAGAAGTAGTTTAGAAATGCAAAACCCCCAAAAGAGGATCTAGATCTTTGTGATCCTACAAGATTATCTAGAGCATGGAAAACTGATTCTATTGGTAAAACCATAGAATCAATACATTCTCCTCTAGAATCCATCAAGATGGGAAAAGAAGAGCTAATTGCAAGCCCAATAAAAAACTCTATAATAATTAAAGAAGCTAAAAAGGTAATCCTAGAACATTGTTCTCAAATAATAAAACAAAATAAGAATACAAACATATATCTGAATGTTCTAGGCAAACAGACAAACCAAATAGAAACATTATTGAGTTCATTAGAAATCTCTAATTAGAAAACAACAATAGTAAAAGAGAAAAACCCATGGGAATGGTGCGAGAATTCCCGTTAAACATGAGAATTAAGAAAGCCCCACTAGATTTGTCTAAAATAGACTATAAGGAACAAGCAGCAAAAATGATTTCATTCTAAAACTCTAAATGGGAACAAGGAGAATCCTCTAATAAACAAGTATCAGAAGAAAGGTCATTTGGCTCTCATTCAATAAATCTATTAAATGAAGAATCAGAAAAGGGAATCGAGTCAAAAATAGAACCGGTAGAAAATCCCTCTATGGAGCTAAATAAGCTCTCATATAAAAGTAAAAAGCCTTATTTTCCTAATACACTGGTATACTTATTATTTGAGGAACTAGCTAAATCTCAAGTTAGCTATGATGGAGATACTTTTTATGAATGGAATCTAGATGGAAAATCAGAATACCAAATCCATTGAATGATCCATCATATGGATATGTATGCTAATGCTAGTAAATTAGCTAGAAATGAAGAAAAAAATAATTGCTATGGTAATAACCGATTCCTTTACTGGACAACTCAAAGGTTGGTAGAATAATTACCTTATTCAAGAAGAAAGAGATTACATCATTAATTTAGTAAAAAAGGATGAAGATGGAGAAGTGGTCTTAAGTTAAGTTCACCCAATCCAGGACGTAGTTACCACTTTAACATTTGGGTATTTGGTTCAAATCATAAAACAAGTAGGATTAGATTTGTGCAATGACATGCTTAAAGAGGCAAATTAAGAAAGAAAAATCTAACTCTAAAAAAGAGTTAGGAGACTTCTGCTACCAGTTTAGGGTTGAACCTGAACTAACTCGCACCAAACTGGTACATAAAAGAAGAAAATCAAAGTTTTTCTTTTTTACTCACCTTTTTCTCTTTTTTGTTTTTGATTTATTTATTTATTTAATTTGAGTTTTTATGGTAGTATAACTCTTCTCTAACTTCCTTCTAGATTGGATAGAGTGATGTTTCTTAGTTGACCCTATCGGAACAAAAGTGACTTTCCCCTTTTTCTTTTTCTTTTTCCTCTTCTTTTCTTCTTCCCTTTTTAATACCCCCCATTAATTGTTATATTTTCTCTCTCTTTGATTATTTTAGAGTTTCTATTTATTTTCATCATCATTATCATCATCATTATTATTATGAATGATGATGATGTGTATTTATGTTATTATTGCCTTTTCATATTAATTATCCAAAAATATTGTTAACTTTTCCTTTTCATTTTATTTTATTTTTATTTTTATTTTTATCATTTATTACTATATTTTTTAATGTTTTAATTTATGTTTTTTTTTTTACTTTTACTTTTTTATTTTATGTTTTATTTTATTTTGTTTCATTGGACTTTTGACTTTTTATTTTTTGATTTTATGTCATTATTTTACATGGCTCTAGAAGGGGTCAATAAGCATACAATTTGTGAGTGTTAGAAAATAACTTGCGTGGGCCAATTTGGAATCACCATCCATCAGTTAAGTGAAATGATGGTGATGAAACCTTTGAAAGTTATTTTCAGGAAAAAAAAACATTTTATTTTATAGTTACTTCAAATTAAGGCACCCATTAAACCAATTCGAATAAGATTCATATGGGAGAGAGAAGAGGGTTACACACCCTCTCTTGGGTCGTAATGTGGGGCTGATATGGAAAAATCCAAAATAGAGTATGAATACAAAGCATGATAACGAGAATTTTACAATCTATGCATCTTGTATCAACATAGAATACGTGGCACGTGGCATATTCTGAGACCGGGCTCAAACCATAAAATAGTGAAAAAGGAGAGCTGGACTGCCGTAGTGTCACGGGGGTAGTTCTACAGCGGAAGAACCCGTGCAGCATCCTGGCCAAGGCAGGCCAGAACAAGCCTTTGTAATGCATAGAGGCTAGGAGTTGCCCGATGGGATGGCTCCACCAAACACTGGATCATGACCTCAAGTCCAATGGCCGGGGCACTCTCCTGGCTCAGACCGGTCCATGGGAGGCACCGCTTACGTGCTAAAGGGGGACAACCATAATGGAAGGCGACCATGCGCCGATGAGGTGACTTGGCACCGATGTGATGGGTCTCCTATAAGCCGATGATGACAGGCACCTGTGTGCCATGATGATATGCAACCGCTTGGGATGGAACACACCCGTGCGCCAAGGGCAATGGGGTAGCTCACTCAGCTTGGGCAAGGGACTAGCTTTGTGAAGGGACGTAGTTGAGCCAAGCCCGCATGCCAAGCCTCCCTTGAGTATCGGCAGCGTAGTGCCGGTCCAACACTGTCCCCATGAGCAAGTGTGCGCCCATGAGGAACCCTGGTAGCCATGCTAGCCGTTAACCAGGGCCGCCCCGCAAGGGGATGATGGTCTAGGAGTGCCAAGGTTAGGCACCCAAGGAGGTCGACCACCCCTCCTCAAAGAGTACGTTAAGCTTTTGGTGGTCTGCCTGAAGATGACATCAGTTCTCCCAAAAATCTTACAGGCCAAAATGACGGGCATGTCCCTAACGTAAGCCTGCCAAGCGTAGGCAAGGCTAAGCCTGTGTCGGACCGTCACAGGCTCCCCCACTCAATCCATTGTCGACCTCAACAATGGTCTTCATGTGAATGCACGTCTGTGTCCCTCGCCATCCACTTCTCCACCAGTTCCTGGGCTCACCTGGTCAACCCGGGTCTTGCCTATGTTGGTGTCCATTTATGGGGACGGAACCACTTCACCATTGCCGGCCTGCTTGGACTTCACCCCTCCAATGTTGAGGTTACTCAAACCGCACAATGGCTATGCCGTTGATTTGTGAAAGGAGGGCCCTCGAAGAATTGTGTGTGGTGCTTCGTGGAGGTCCGCCCCATGTATCATCTTTTACCTCAAGGCTCAACCGTCTTCTTGGTAGCTTTTCAGTGATGCTACCGAACACGCTGATAGGTCTACTCCTCTTGTTGGCGATGACCTGGGTACCCTTTCACCATGCTGGCCTGCAGACTTCACCTCGCCCTGTGCGGGTTACTCAAACCTAGCCATGGCTTATGCTCTCCTGGCCCTCGAAACTACGCTTCGCCTCGCCGACTCGGGCTACATCTTCACTCTGAGGGGGCCCCACTGCTACTGCCTCAAGGAGACTTGACCGCAATCTGTGCGAGTGTGGCAACTTTTACCCATGAGTTGCCGAACATGCACTCGCCTTGTGATGCGCTTCTACTGCTGCTAGTGTTCAACCAGAAAACTGAGCATGTCCACCTGATACATTGCCGGTGTTGGGCCGCCATGCTCCAACGGCCAGCGTAACCACATTCCTAACAAGACCCACGCGTCTGCCCCCGCATGAGGACAACAACCAATGCGTCTGCACCCACAAGGGAAGTTGTTTTAGGGTCATTGGAATGGGAACGCGAACATTGAATGGCCTCTAGCTAGGCCTGATAAGCAATATGCTCGGGTAGTGTACCCACATTCCTATCAAGGCTCACGCGTCTGCCCCCGCATAAGGACAGCAACCAATGCGTCTGCAACCACAAGGGAAGCTGTTTTAGTGTCATTGGAATGAGGACACGAACATTGAAATGGCCTCTTTCCAGGCCTGATCTGAATTTTGCTCAATCCTGGGTGGAAAGTGCCTAGGGACCACACCCCACAAAATGCTGCTTGTCGAAATGACCGCTTCAACTGGCTCTGGGCTAATCTGCCGAAAACCAACTGCGGCTGCAATTGGCCAACTGGCTCTGATACCAACTGTCACGGGGGTAGTTCTACAGCGGAAGAACCTGTGCGGCGTCCTGGCCAAGGCAGGCCAGAACAAGCCTTTGTAACGCATAGAGGCTAGGAGTTGCCCGATGGGATGGCTCCACCAAAGTCAGTAGCACTGGATCATGACCTCAAGTCCAATGGTCGGGGCACTCTCCTGGCTCAGACCGGTCCATGGGAGGCGCCGCTTACGTGCTAAAGGGGGACAACCATAATGGAAGGCGATCATGCGCCGATGAGGTGACTTGGCACTGATGTGATGGGTCTCCTGTAAGCCGATGATGACAGACACCTGTGTGCCATGATGATAGGCAATCGCTTGGGATGGAACACACCCGTGCACCGAGGACAACGGGGTAGCTCATTCAGCTTGGGCAAGGGATTGGCGTTGTGAAGGGACGTAGTTGAGCCAAGCCCGAATGCCAAGCCTCCTTGGAGTATCGGCAGCGCAGTGCCGGTCCAACACTGTCCCCATGAGCAAGTGTGCGCCCATGAGGAACCCTGGTAGCCATGCTAGCCGTTAACCAGGGCCGCCCCGCAAGGGGATGATGGTCTAGGAGTGCAAAGGTTAGGCACCCAAGGAGGTCGACCACCCCTCCTCAAAGATTACGTTAAGCTTTTGGTGGTCTGCCTGAAGATGACATCAGTTCTCTCAAAAATCTTACAGGCCAAAATGACGGGCATGTTCCTAACGTAAGCCTGCCAAGCGTAGGCAAGGCTAAGCCTGTGTCAGACCGTCACAGTAGTGCAGAGTGGTCGGTCAATTGGGTGCGGTGATTCGCGTCAGGCGGCTGAACTGTTGCACTGTGTGTGGACGAAAGAATTGGTTCTTGACGATGACGTAAAGGTCGGGGACACTCGTCGTTCTTTGACTATCTGACAAAACAGATCCAACGGCTACAATCATTTGCACTTGTGTTTAATGGAATCGGATTTGGCTCACAAATTTATCACACATCGTTCTCATACTCTTTACACCCTTACAGCCGTGTATTGGAAACATTTTCTATGAATAAAAGAATAAAATCATAGAGATGCTCCCAATGTACGAGTGAAAAGGTCAGTAACAATTGAATAAGCGCAAATTTGTGAAGACCAAATCCGCTCTCTTTGCTGGAACACGATTGTTTGTTAATTGTTATTTTATTTATATCTTTATTTTATTTTCTATTTAACTATTTTTATATTTCCAAGCGTAGCCAACCTACCAGAAACCCGAGTTTTTTAGTTTTACTGGGCTTCGGATCCTAAAAGAATATTTTTAGGTATTTGGTGCTTGGTCCCTTCTCTCTTTGTAGTGCCCAACACGTCAGTTCCACAGTTGAAATTCTCCTCTCCTGGCAGAAGGTCAAATAGATATTCCAACGAGAAAAGGTATGAGAAAATCCGATAAGTTATTCCTCGATTTTATTTGAATTGTGTTGTATGGGAACTTTGTGATTTTCTAGTTAGTGAATTTGATAAGAATCAGGAGATGGGTTGTTGTTGTTGTTAGTTTTTGTTATTGTTTATTTGGATTTGCTTTTGGGTTTCATTGATTTTTGTTTCCTTTTTGGGTTTCTTGAGAAACTTGAAAGCCGGGGTGGTTTGCTTTGGAGGGATTGGGCTTTTTTGGCGCCATGGATTGCGGTGGAACAGCTTTATATTTAGAATAAGAGGAAAAGATTTGTCCGAGTTGGGAAGGAATATCTCGTATGGAAAGAGAGAAAAAAGAATGAAGTTCTCTTTCAAATAAAAGGAGTCGACTTTTTGGATGAAATTAGCTATATGGGTCTCGTTTTTTCTCTACTGGGTTCGTAATCTTCTGCGTTGTGAAGATGGAAGGTTTGATTCTCTTTGGTGGGTGATTGAAGAAAAGGGTCTTATCCCGTATTTCCGTGGTATTTTTGCATGATCTTCCTCTGTTTTTCTCCTTTGTTGACTGGACGTGTTTTTTTTTTTTTGTTATATGTTTTCAATGAAAATTCGAGCCTTGTTGTTGTTTGTAATTAAGTTTGCTCCAGAATTTGCTCAAACATTACATCCTAAATAGAAGGAAAACTGGAATGTATAGCCTTTCTCTTCTTCTTTGCTTCATGAGATTTAGTTTTTTCTTTTGTCTTTTTTTTTTTTTTTATGTATGTGTTGGTGGCTCCATTTGTCACATGTTATTTGCTGAGTTCACCGATATTTTGCTTTCTCTGTTTATCAATGGATTTTCTTTCTTTTTCTATGGGTCCCGTACAATAGTAATCTTAATTACCGTGGAAATTTTCTTACTTATTTAGGAAGGGGAACTGGAGGGAACTGTTGTTTGTTCTTTTCTTTAATCATCTTGATTATTTGCTTTTCCCGCTTGTTGATTTTTCTAACTCTTTGAGTATTCTTGTTTAAAATCAGCTTCAAAAGGAAAAAAATACAAAGCATGTTGAGCTCATGGTTATGGTTGGTCATGTGCATAGAAGACAATTAACACCTGTTAAAAGAAGTGATCTTTGCAGGTTGAAGGGGCTAGAAGGGCTAGGGGAAGATAAAAAGGGAAATCAATGGGAGTAGTAAGACATGATTTAAGCGCTCATAATTTAATAATGGATATGGCGTTAAACAAAGCGGAATGGTGAAACAGGATTCATGTAACCAACCCCATATAGTTGGATAAGGCTTGGATGATGATGATGATGTTGAGCTCAAAGTTATTAATCTTTTTGGTTAGTAAGATAATCCTCCTTGCCAATGTTGTTCTACTGGTTTGAACTACCTAATTCTTTAGGAGGTCTGGCTTGTCTGTGTATATTGTTGGCTAGAGTAATCAAATGTATACAAGACACGTGTATATGATATCATGGCATGTGTACTTTATGAAAGTATGCAGTATGGTTCTATTCACTCCCGAGTGTGAATATTTATCCAGTATGTATGCGGCCTCCTGTTGTATACTTATATGGAAATTGCATATGCTCTTTCTACTATTATGTGCTTGTTTTTCTAGGCTATTTTTCAGTGCTACAAGTATTTGGTATAATGGTAAAATCTCAGGCTGGTAAGTTTGAGAATGCATTTTCAATGATGAGAGCAACCAACTTTCTGCACAAAAATGCCAAATGTTAGGATTGTGTCCGCTCTACCCCTCCCAAGACCCCAGATAGCTGGGACCAACATTTTCTTTTTGAAAAGGTAAAGTAATGAAATTTTTTGATAGAACAAAACATGGTACAACAGGGTCCTGGTGGAACAACAGACCTTGCAGGATGGACTGATGCTTAAACTCTTTAACAACAGAAACCTAGGACAACAGCCTACTGTCAGCAATTCTAATTAACTCATCTACACTTTTCCTTCTATTACAGAAGATATGGTTATTCCTTTCAGCCCAGATAGTTGCTATGACCACAGTAGGAATAGACTATCACACTAGGTTTGCTGTTTTGCTCAGGCCAGGGAGCTTCCAGCACCAGATTAGATCTTTAACTGATAGAGGCATTACCCAAACTAGGCCAGCTGCCTTGAGCAAATAATCCCAGTTTTTTTGCAGAGATCAAACAATGAATACTCAGCTGATCAGCTGATTCCAAAGTCTGTCCACAGGGGCCACAATTCAGGTCCTGAAGATGCAAAGCAACACTAGTAATGTCCTTTAGAGCTTTTCGGAAGAAGGAATCTAATTCTTAGTAGAAATGCAAGTAGGCTTTAGACTGTTATAATGCCATCTCAGAGAGATTGTAAACGTATTC
Organism: Nelumbo lutea; assembly: GCF_056320005.1. NCBI lineage: Eukaryota > Viridiplantae > Streptophyta > Magnoliopsida > Proteales > Nelumbonaceae > Nelumbo > Nelumbo lutea. Next base: position 38,576,317 of record NC_142691.1, read on the forward strand.
CTTGGGTTTGATTATTGAAGGAAATAAGATTTGTTTAACTCCATATATAGTTTAGGAATTGGATTTTGTAACTGCTACTAGCGAATAATGAGATGGGACAACTTTTTGTAGAATTGGTCCTCTGCTGCAAGCATTAGAAATTCAGAATCGACACTGAAGATTTCAAGCATTTTGCTCAGCTTGCTGAGGATGCTGACATATTAATGTGGCCTCCTTTTGGACCATATTGACATAATTAAGGTGATTCATGCTGACAGGAAATGTCTTTCTCTAGATCTTATGGTGGTAACAATTCATGAACTAAAGCAGAGATAGAGTCAGCTTGAAAAAGAGGCAAAGAAAAAGATAAGAGGTAGAACGACACTATCACCTAAGTAAACAGTTTTGCAATCTTTAGTAATATGCCACGGTTGAGTCTCATCTCTACCATAGGAGAAAAGTAATGCTTCTAGAATTTCATTAAGTTCCAAAGAAAGCTTAGATCTTTTCTTAATTTGTACATTGAACACTTCAAGGAGTATTCCTAGAGAATGGAAACAGCTGTAATGTTCATAAATTATAGTAGAAGCAGTCGACATTAAAAGACAAAGGACAAACTTAATTAATATTTCATGGTTTATTGTTCATTTTAATTTCTGTTTTGTATTTCCTTGTGGTATATGAGTACTGAGTTGCAAGTAAGATACAAAAGATTAAGGTAAAATAAAATTATTTTTATAAATGGATTACTAACATAGCTTTATCAATAAAATATTCATTTTTAGAAGAGACTATCTAAATATGTTAATTGGAAACATGATTATTTTAGAACATTCCTTGGAGTTGTTCATCTGGTTAACCAGATGAAACATCTAGATGAAAGGGGGTGATGTGGGGTATATTGACTTAACTCTTTATAGCTTTTGATAATGCTAAGTTTTCTCACTTAATGATATTCATAAAAAATTCTCATTTAATGAAATGTGGATATTATTTTTAATCCACACCTATGAACTTGTAAAATAATGCAATTTCAGTAATGAACATGAAGATTTTGGTAACTATGAATCTTCTAAAGATTCTAGCTTGACCATAGTTTTCAAGGTGGCAAGGCGACCAGAGTGCTTAGTTGCCTAGTCGCTTAGGTGCCCCTGCCTAGGTGTCACCTAGTGTATTAAATATAACCTTGCTTTTCCTAGTGTTTCAAGGTTTGTGTCCTAGTGCTTCAAGCTTTGTTTCTCAGAAATAATCCTTCTCTTCCTAATGTTTCATGGCTAGTGTCTAAGAAATATAAGGAAATATAACCTTGCCTTTCTTAGTGTTTCAAGGGGCTAAACCTTTGTTTTTGTCATAGAAAAAAGAAGAAAAAAATCAGAAAAATAAGGAAAAGGAAAGCCAAAGCACCTGTTTTTTGTCTCAGAAAAGGGAAAGCAAAAACAATGAAGGAGAAGGGGAAAAGCCACTGTTCTTGTCTCAAAAAAAAAAAAAGGATTGAAAGAAAAAGCATTGAAAATGATGATGGGGTGGAGCCCCTGTTCTTGTTTTAGGAAAAAGATAAGAAAAAAAAATCAAATGAAAAAGGAGAAGATGGGCATATCCCTGGTTTTTGCTCCATAAATGGATGGAAAAGAATAAAATGTTTAAGAAGCAGAGAGGGTTATTTTCTATCTCAAGAAAAGGTGTTGAAGGCAAGAAGAAGAAGAAGGTCCTGATGGAATGAAGAAGGTGCTGACAGAGGAAAATACTTGCAATTATCTCATTGATTCTGGTTGCTCTAGATGTTTGCTCTTCAATAGTTTGATGTCTTTGAACTCCTTTGTATCATTTGGACAAAGAATGTTACGGTGTATCGCCATCTATTTTAATATTATGAGCTCAAAGTATAAAAATATTGTAAAATAATGTAAAGTATAATATAAATACTGGTTGGCGTTTGGGCGAGGCGAGCAATAAAAAGTGCTTAGTTGCCTAGGTGTCACCTTGACAACTATGAGATTGACCCTGTTAGTAGTATGATCAACTTCATCATGTGGACCATAGTTGGTGGTTCTATCTTGGCTCCGTCTAGTGTGTTCTTGTTCTATAGGCATGCATCTTTAGGTTTGGAGGTCCATTTGCATCATTTGGTTTTTGAGCTTAAAATTAATTCTCTTATCAGGATGTAGGAGGTTTGGTGAGACCTCATCACCTTGATCTTCATTAGTTAGGAGATTGTGTTATGATCAAATGTATCAAATGTTTGTGGCCTTGCTACTATTGGATGTCCTGATGTTGACAAATTTTTATTGAACAAAATCAAGGACGAGTAAGTGCTTCATTTAGTTGTTGCAAAAAAAAGAAAAAAACTATTGATTAATTAGGGTTATTTCCCTAATTTTACTTTTAACATATCAATCAACATTCCTACGATTTTTTTTTTATTGGAAACGGTAAATTTCATTAAAATAACAGTTAGATACAAAAGTGTCAACTACTCATAGCATGAGTGTTGATGCCATACAAATCTCAAATCTAATACAGCCCAAAACAAGCTTTCCTTGAGAGTCCCCTGCTTTGCCAAGTTATCAGCCACAGAATTGGCTGATCTCCTTACCATTTGAAGATTACTCCCACTTCTGTTGCTAGGCAAAGTATTTCCCTCATCTATTGTCTTAGTGTCCATACACCCAAGTTTTTTGTCTGCAGCTATCCTATTAGAAGTTTAGAATCTCCCTCTACCTCAAGGTTTTGATATCCCCATTGCTTGGCCAATCTCATACCTTGAAGCAGAGACATAACTTCAGCCCTTAAAGTGTCTCCCATGCCTACTGTACCAGTATAAAGTGCTTACGTTCTGCCCTCCCCATACCTGAAAACTCCCCCAATTCCAGAGGACCCCGGATTTCCTAATGAGCTTCCATTGAAATTCAATTTTACTCTTTGTTGTGGGGGTTGAATCACACTTTGTGCAGCTGAAGAGTTAGTCACCACTGGCCATCCCCTTAGGATATCCTCAGCTGAGAAATTTTTGAACAGTTCAGTTGCTTTCAGCTAATGTATGATCTTAACAACTATGGAGTCAATGACTTGCTTCTTTGTTCTTTCCATTCCTTGGAATAACCTGTTAGTCCTTTCTTTCCATAAAGACCAAACTCCAAAGGATAACAGCTCTTGTTGCCCTCCACATTATTTTGCCCCTTTTCTTTGGTAATGTGAAAAAACTCAGATAAAAAAGAGTGGCCACATCCGAAGGAGTCCACTTGCAACCAAACAGAGAAGAAAACCAATTCCACACAAACAAAGCAAGAGGACAGGATAGTAAAAGATGTGTACTTGTCTTTCCATAGCTCAAGCAAAGGCAACAAACATGAGGGGAGAGGCAACAATTTGTCTTTCTTCTTTGTAACTTATCCAAAGTGTTGATTTTTTAAAGTACCACTTCCCAACAAAAGACTTATTTTTGGGGGTACCGGGTTACACCAAACTTCTTTTGTGGGGAAGGACCTTATTAGATGAGAAGAATGAAGGAGAGAAGTGAAAAAGGAAGCGCAGGTGAAATAACTAGATGGGATACTAGCCAAATTCTACCATCTCAACAAGTGGGATCTAGAAAGACAGTGCTGAGATGGGAAATGAGCTCATCTACCAACCCCATTTCAGACTCTCTCAGGCCTCTCCTCAAACCCAAGTCCCAAGAATTGTCATTGGTATACATTGAGGATATTACTCTCCCTTTGTTGGGAGATAGGGAATAAATAGACAACAATCTGTTTTTAAGAGGAGTATCCCCAAACTAGACATCTTAATATAAACACACTTCATTACCTACACAAGCATCATACCTGATATTCAAGAGGAAGGAGGGTAGCAAGCTGTGAATTACTTTCCAAGGAGACGACCATGATGCCCTAGGATCAAGACCAACATCCCATCCATAGTCTACCATGCCATGAATGCTTACAATCACTTTATGCCACAAGTTTTTTTGTTCCAAAGGCAACCTCCAAAGCCATTTCCCTAACAAAGCCGAGTTCCTTAATTTGATATTTCCTATCCCTAAATCTCCATTCCATTATCCCTGCTCCTAGACACTACTTCCCACTTCCCCAAATGATCATTCTTTGTATCCCTGGTAAGCTACTTTACTAGTAAACTGGCAAATTAGTCATGATTGACTTTATTAGAGTTATTCTACCCCTTAAAGAAATGTAGCTTCTCTTCCACCTCGCGAGTCTTTTTGTGAATCTTTCCACTACTGGGTACCAAAAGCTATTGGAATTTGGAACGGACTCCCAAAGGTAGTCCCAAGTACTGCAGTGGTTAATCCCCTACCTCACATCCTAACAACTTAGCAAGGTTTTCTACATCCCCTTTCTCTTTATTAATTTCCTGCTACACAACTTTTGTTTTAGTTCACTTTTTTTGATAAATGAAGAATTTATTAATAAACCACTGATATAGAATACACTTGGAGAGGTATGAGATGCAACCTCTCCAACCCATCAAGAACTAAAAAGTATTACAATTGAGCCCAATACAGATTTTCCCTATTAGCCCCTTGCTTGGCTAAACAATCAGCCATAGCATTGGCAGATCTCCCTACCCATTGTATTCTAACATCCAAATTCCTTGTCAAGCATTTGAATCTTTTAAGTTCATTTTTGAAGCACCATATTGTAGTCTCTGGTTTTTGTAACCACCCCACAACCACTTTGAATCACCTTCTATTAGTAGCTTCTCCACTCCTAGCTGTACTGCAAACTGTACCCCTTGTAGTGCAGCTAATAGTTCTGCCCTCGTGGAGTCCCCTTCACCTAAAGGACCAGAAACAGAAAAACTACAGAACCACTTACATTCCTTATGGTACCCCTCCCATCCCATAAAGACCTGAATTGCCCAGACTACTACCATCAAAATTTAACTTCATGAAACCTTCAGGTGGGGGTACCCAGCTCATGCGCATCTTTGTCTTCAGAGAGGAACTGCTTGCCACTTCTGCCCAAGGCCTCCATAGGTCATTGAAAGAGAACTACCGAATGAATCTAGAGATTTTAACCACACTATAGCCCTGTATAGGATACATTCCTTCAGATCTTGTTGGCTTTGCACCTTCTCTTGGAATATTCTGGCATTCCTTTCTTCCCACACTGTCTAAAGCAAAGCTGCTCTTGCAACCCTCCACATTATTCTTTCTCTTCGATGGTGCCAAACAAAGGTAGAAGGGTCAAAAAGCCTGCTTACATCTGTTGGCCTATTCCACCTGCATCCAAAAATCAAGAAGAGCCAATCCCACAAATCTGCTGTAACAGTACAGGAAATTAGTAAATGGTTGCAGTCCTCACCAAAGGATTTGCAAAGAGTACACCAATTGGGTGAGAGGCAGAGACTTCTCCTTTGTAGATTATCCAAGGTATTTACATTCCCATGAAACACTTCCCAACAGAAAGCCAAGACCTTGGGGGAGTAGGCTTACACCAAACCTCCTTAAAAGGGAAAGAAAGAGAATATAGAGGACAACACAAGGCCTTGAAGAAAGAAGCACAAGAAAAATTCCTTGAAGGCACAAGAGTCCAGAACCTTTTATCTGGTTCTGTGGGATCCAAACACACTTTTTTCAAGAGAATTCAATAGCCCAGTTAGACTCACAATTTCCTCGTCCCTTAGACCACTTCGGAACCCAAAGTCCCAAACTGGAGTTGAAGGAGATTCCAAAAGGGAACAAAAAGAAGAATCAAGCTCTTTCTTATACAAAGAGATAGAGAATAAGGATGGAAAGAGGTCCTTCAATGGAACCTCTTCAACCCAAACATCTTCCCAAAACAAAACCGAATTACTAGTATAGACATCATACCTGAGAAAATTATTGAGTTGAGGGAGAATACTGTGGATTGCCTTCCAAGTTGTTGCCAAAGTTCCTCATTGAGAAACCCCAACATCCCATCTGTTCTTTGAGTGGCCATGAATACTTCCTATCACCTCATACCACATTTTTTCTCTCTCTAATGACCATCTCCATAGCCATTTCCCCAATAATGCCATATTCTTTTGCAACAAGTTCCTTAGTCCTAGACCTCCCTCTTCTTTACTTTTGCACACCACCTCCTATTTCACCAGGTGATCCTTCTTACTTTCTCTCAGTTCCCAAAGGAAGTCTCTTAACTTTTCTAGCTTAGCTTCCCTATAGGGAATCCTAAAGATTGACAGAAAATAAGTAGGTAGGTTTGCCAGGGTGGCTCTAGTCAGGGTAATCCTACCCCCAAAGAAATATAATTTTTCTTCCAAGAGGCCAATCTCTTCTTAAACTTCTCTACCAAACACTAGAAACTGCTCTCCCTAGGGTTTGCCAGGTAAGTTAAAGGCCAAGAAGCTATAGAACACTCTAAATACCTTGCAATCGCCTCCAACTTTCTATCATTCAAATTTACCTCTGCCACAACACTCTTCTCAAGGTTAACTTTCAGGTTGGACATACTTTCAAACCTTTTCACTAACGTCTTTAGATTCCTTACCTGCTCAAGGTTCCCTCCTTCACTGAAAACTAATATGTCATCTGCAAATTGAAGATGGGTGATTGACACACCAGCCCTACCTATTTTCCATCCATTTACTAAGTTCTCCCTATCAGCCTTTGAGATCATTCTACTCAACACATCAACTAATAAGGTGAAAAGGAATGGTGAGAGAGGGTCTCCTTGCCTTAGACCCCTACAAGTTGGGAAAAAATCCTTTACCACTCCATTAATCAGGATAGAGAAGTGACTAGAGCTCACACTGCCAAAAATCCACTTAGACCACCTTTCTCCAAACCCACACTGCCTCAAGACTTGTAGGAGGAATTGCCAATCCACAAAATCATAGGCCTTTTCTAGATCAAGCTTGCAAACAAAGCCCTTCTTTTTGGATCTCCTCATTTCTCCCAGGCATTCATTACCTATTAGGATTTCGTTTGTAATTTGTCTCCCTTGCACAGAAGCCCCTTGGTATTTTCTGATTAGGTAAGGAAGGACCTCTTTAATCCTCAAGGACAACACCTTAGCTAGGATTTTGTAGATACTGGTCACCAAGCTTATAGGTCTAAAATCCTTAGGGAGGATAACATCAGCCTTCTTCGGGACTAAGGCCAAAAAGGTAGCATTTATTCCTGGACTTGCTACATGATTGTCTACAAATTCTTTGAACACCTCACAAAGATCTTCTTTTAGGATCTCCCAACAATCTTGATAAAAAGCCATTGTAAAACCATCTAGACTTAGCGCCTTAGACCTGTTCATTGAGAACACTGCCCTTTTAATCTCCTCTTCTTCAAAGCCTCTTTCCAACCAGCAAGCTTTTTCATTGCCCAACCTTGGCCAATCCAGTCCTTCCAGAGGTAGCCTCTCATCCAAAAGTCTTCCAAACAAATTTTTGAAAAGGTTTACAAAGGTTCTAGCTCTATCCTCTTGGTCAGTAATTGCCTCCCCTTCTACTTCTAGTTTGGCTATAAAGTTTCTCCTTTGATGTCCACTTGCCAAATCATGGAAAAATTTGGTATTCCCATCTCCTTCCTTAATCCATTGATGCCTTGATTTTTGTCTCCAACAAGTCTCTTCCCTTAGCAACACATCATCTAGATCCTTCTTTAACAGTCTCCTCTGCTTTCTCTCTTGTTCAATCAGAACCCCTTAGGACTCTTCATCTAGACCCTCAATTTGAGTGATAATATTTGACTTTTGCTCCTCCACTCTTCCAAAATGATCTCTATTCCACTCTTTCAGTTTTGATCTTAACCTTAGCAGCTTATTGTGGAATTTCACGCCCTTCCATTTTACCTCGCTTAGCTCTTCATCCCACCATTCCTTCACTTTATCCTGAAACTCCGGATGTGTTAACTACATGTTTTCAAATCTGAAAGGTCTAGGGCAACACTAAAGGATTCTACACCTATCTTAATAGGACAATGGTCCGAAGTGACCCTAGGCAAAGCTTTAGAGACCAAGTTGCTCCAATAATTTTCCCAAGTTAGATTCAAGAGGAACCTGTCCAATTTCGAGCTCAAAGGGTTTTCCTATTCCTAGAGGTTAGACCAAGTGAATCTATGTTGTAGTAGCGGAATCTCCTTCAATTCACAATCTTCTACAAACTCATTAAATCTTCTCATTCTTGTGATTGACTAACGAGGGTTATTTGTTTAATCTGAAAATCTTATTACATTAAAGTCCCCTCCCACACACCATGGGCCATCCCATAAGCCTTTTATTGCAAACAACTCACACATTTCATTCTTCTCTCTATAGGAGTTGGGACCATACACATTAGTTACTACCCACATGAAGCCATCATCTACATTCCTAAATTTGATAGATATAGAGAATCTTTCTATCAATTCCTCCATAGGTTCGATTATCTCATATCTCCAAATCGTCACAATTCCCCTTGAGGCTTTGCAAGACGGAGCAAAAGACTAACTCACTCCCCTGGACCTCCAAAAGCTTCTAACCCATCTTGCATTTATCTTAGACAATTTTGTCTCTTGTAGCATCATGATATTTGGATTTTCCTTCCTAAGAAGATCCTTTATTACTCTTATCTTCCTTGCACTTCCCAAGCCTCTCACATTCCAACTGAATATTTTAGAGAACACTGATGTGGGCCTCACTGCAGTGGTCCCCACTGTGTTTGTAGGACATGTGTAGTTATTTGTTCTAGTTATAGTAGTGTCAGTTTGAGTCAGTTTGTTAATTAAGTTGTTATTTATTTCAGCTTTTATTTACTTTATTTATTATGTAAGTACTAAGGGCAGATGTGTCCTTTCCATTATGTACTAAACATAACCTATAAATAATAAGAAAGTGGCGGTGGCAGATCAGTTAGAATCTGTCCCTCCTTTCAACCACTTGTGTTCTCTTGTTTCTCTTCTATTCTCTCTCCTTTCTCTCACCTTTCTTCTGTTTTGTAAACCTAAAACCTATTAGGATTCAAGACTGATTACAGTCTTGATCTTCTACTTGGTATTAGAGCCTATCTAGGGCTTCTCATGTGTGTCTAGTCCAGCCGACCACACGAGGACTAGCTAGGGTTGGAAGCTTTGAAGAAGTATTCGGTGGCTGAATCTTGGAGATTACCAGGAGAGGTTCGTAGTAGTTGAAGACTTGCCGCGGCTTGCAGAGAGTTGGTAATCAGGAAGAATCTGCAAAGGTTAGGGTTCAGGTAACCCTAGAAGATAGTAAACCGAAGTACATAAGTAAGTTTTTTTTTATTTTTTTATTGAGTTTCAGAGATTGCAATCAGTCGAGATAAGTTGGACCTATCTAGAAGTAGGGGCCGAACTGTGTTCAAGTTTGTTTCTAGGGTTTGACTTGCCGAACTGTGTTTAAGTTTGTTTCTAGGGTTTGACTATTGGACCGAACCCCTTCCGTCTCAGAGGTGATTAGTTTTTAGGGTTTCATATTGCCCTACGACAAGTCCCACTTGTGCGGACTGCTTGGAGAGTGCAGCTGAGCACTTATTTCAGACCTACAGTTGAAACCCTAATTTTGCTCTCGCAGCAGTGGGCCCCACAGTAGTGATTTCAGAAAATAGCATCTCAGATTGACAGGCTGCCTGGTATTGTGCATGCCGATTGATTTCAGATCAGATTTGAGTTGATTGCTTGCCTATACTGTGATAGGCGATTGATTTTAGATCAGATTTGGGTTGGTTTTAGATCAGATTTGGGTTGGCTTTAGATTATATTTCGGATCAGATCAGATCAGATTTGTGTTGGTTTCGGATCAGTTTTCAGACCTGCTTGTTTGACTCTGTTTTCTGGTATAGTGACCCTAACAGTTTGTAGCCACTGAATCTTGATCAAAGATGGAGTTTAAGGGTCAGGGAGAAAGTAGTTTTAGAAACCACAATTATGTTTGTGTATCTGAAACCGGGTTTTAGATTACAACTATGAGATTTGATGGGTCGAATTATTTGGAGTGAGCTCAATCAGCCATGATGACTATTGGAGGAAGGGGAAAACTGGGTTACCTCTTGGGAGATGTGAAAGAACCTTCCAAGGAGGACCCAACATACACCGAGTGGGTTCAAGAGAACTATTTGGTTATGGTGTGACTGTGTAATTCTATGCAGCCACATATCAGCTGAAATTACTTGTGGGCAAAGACAACCAAAGAGATATGGGATGTTGTGAAAGAAACCTATTCCCAACCCCTTAATGTTGCCAGAGCCTATGAAATGAAGTGTGAGGTGAACAACCTTAAACAAGGAGAGAAACCAGTTTTTGTCTACTTCTCTACCTTGAAATCCTTGTGGCATGAGATTGACTATCTAGAGACCTTTGAGTGGGAGAGTCCCAAAGATGCACAGACTCACAGAAAGCAAGTCGAGACGAATAGGGTATTTGAGTTTCTAGCTGGTTTGAATTCAGAATATGACATTGTGCGAAAACAGATATTGACAAGAGATAGTGTGACCCTTTCTCAAGCATACTCCCTGGTGCATAGTGAAGAGACCAGGAGGAAAGTCATGTGTAGCCTCAACCCTCTTCCCCAACCTTGGCAGCTATTAAACCTAAGCCAGGGGGTGACTCAAAAAGGGACCGGAAGAAGGAAGATAAACGAGATCTGGTATGTGAACATTGCTAGAAACCCAAGCACACAAAAGATACTTGTTGGAAGCTACATTCTCACTTGGTCCCAACAAAACTAAGAAATAAGAAGGGTAATGCTCATGTGGCCGTGAACACTGATTCGGCATCCTCATTAGACACATCCCTAGAGACTTTAGCTGCTGTTCGAGCTGCCCTCATACAGTTGGAAAAGGAAGTCGGGAGTTCAGCTTAGCCATCTCAATCACCATCAGCTCCTGCCACATCTGCATTTGCACATTCAGGTACTCGAGCCTTAGCTTACCATGCTTCAGCTCCAGGTAATACTGACCACTGTTGGGTAATAGATTCAGGTGCATCTGACCATATGACTAGCTTGCCATCTTTGTTCACTTCTTATCACTCGTCCTCTGGCCGAGATAGAGTATCCATTGCTGATGGCTCTCTCGTCGGGAGGAGTCAGTGGATAAGAAGTCTTTTGTTTCCCAGTCTGTGAGTTTGGATATGCTTTGGCATAACCGATTAGGTCATTTGTCTTTTAAGTCTTTGAAGAGTCTGTTTCCTGCTTTATTTGAGTCTGTTGAGTTATCAAAGTTGAGGTGTGAGAGTTGTGAGTTTGCCAAACATTGTAGAACCTCTTATTCTTTAAGTAATAAAATGAGTAATTCCTCTTTTGATATTGTGCATACTGATGTTTGGGAGCCATATCATATCTCTTCTATGGGTGGGTACGGATATTTTCTACTGTTTGTTGATGACCATACCCGTTTTTCTTGGGTCTATCTTATGCGTTCTCAGGATGAGGTTCCTGCTCTGACCCAAAACTTCTATCAGATGGTTCTCACTCAGTTTGGGACCAAAATCAAAGTCCTTAGATCTGATAATGCAAATGAATACTTTGCTCAACCATTGACCTCTTACCTTCTTAGCCATGGAGTTATTCACCAAAGCACTTGCCCTTATACACCACAGTAGAACGGTGTTGTCGAAAGGAAGAATAGGCATATCTTGGAGGTGGCTAGAAGCATTATGTTTACCTCCAATGTACCTATTCACCTCTGGGGTGATGCTATCCTCATGGCAGTTTATCTCATTAATCGAGTTCCTTCTTGGGTTCTTGATATAAGAACCCCCTTTTCCCTTCTATACCCAGACGAGGAGTTGTTCATTGTTCCCCTTAAAACCTTTGATTGTACCTGTTTCATTCAGCTTATCGGGCCTCATCATTCCAAGTTTGAACCTAAGGCCTCCAAATGCATTTTCCTTGGTTATGCACAAACTCAAAAGGGTTATTGCTGCTATGATCCGGTTTTAGGGAAATGGTTTGTCTCCATGGATGTCACATTCTTTGAGGAGACACCCTATTATCCTAGGGTTTCTCCTCAGGGGGAGAGCAGTGAGAGTGGGGCTGTTTTGAGTTTCTTTCCTTAGGGGGAGAGCAGTGAGAGTGGAAGTGGGGCTGTTCCTTTATCTATTCCACTAGATAATGAAGGTTGTAGTGGTGAGGGTGGTCAGAGGGAGCCGGAGTTGAGAGTCTATCACAAGCGATGCAGGCAGGTTGATCCTAGTCATCGACAGTCCCGGCCAGCTCCAGTTCCTTCTACGGCTTCAGATCCAGAGCCTACTGAGATACCTCTCACTGTTGCCACTTCCCCTCTTGTGGATGACCTTGATCTCCCTATTGCCATTCGCAAAGGGAAACGACATTGCACCACTTCTACAGCTCACAGCATCTCACAATTCTTATCCTATGATCGTTTGTCTCCATCGTACCGGTCCTATCTCACTTCCATTGCCGATGTCCCTATTCCAAGAACAGTGCAAGAAGCCTTATCAGTTCCAGAATAGAAAGATGCAATGCAAGTCGAAATGGATGCCCTGTTGAAGAATAATACTTGGGCACTGGTTGACCCAACAAAAGGAAAGAAACCGGTGGGATGCAGATGGGTGTTCACTGTGAAGCATAATGCTGATGGCTCTATTGAGAGGTACAAAGCCTGGCTGGTTGCAAAGGGGTTCACTCAGACTTATGGTATAGACTACTTGGAGACCTTTGCCTCTGTAGCCAAGATGACCACCATCCTAGTTCTGTTATCCCTTGCAGCAAGTCATTCTTGGCCCCTGTTTCAGATGGATGTTAAAAATGCTTTTCTGAATGGAGACTTACAGGAAGAGGTTTACATGTAGTTGCCTCCTGGATTCTATGATACAGAGACAGGTAAGAAGGTTTGTCGACTGAACTAGGCATTGTATGGTTTGAAGCAGTCACCTAGAGCCTAGTTTGATAGGTTCAGATTAGCCCTTGGAAAGTTTGGTTATGTACAGGCCCAGTCATATCATACACTATTCATCAAGAGGGTGGAGTCCTCTCTGACACTAATTGCAGTATATGTTGATGATATTGTGGTGACAGGAAATGACAGTCATGAGATTGAGTCCCTCAAATAGCTCATTCATCAAGAGTTTGAGGTGAAAGATCTTGGTGCACTACGATACTTTTTGGGTATTGAGGTTGCGAGATCCAAGCAGGGGATTTTTATCTCTCAGAGAAAATATGTTCTAGATCTGTTGGTGGAAACTAGAAAGTTGGGTGTTAAGCCGACTGATACACCCATCGAACAAAATCACAAGATTAGTGCAAAGGGCGGGGAGCCTCTTGAAGACAAAGTTATATTCCAACGGTTGATTGGAAAGCTCCTATATTTCTGCCTCACTTGATCGGATATCAGCTATGCAGTTAGTGTTGTTAGCCATTACATGCACTCCCTTAGAACTTCTCATCTTCTTGCGGCAGAGAGAATATTAGCATATATGAAGAGATGCTCGGGTAGAGGTATACTGCTCAAGAACAATAATCACATGAGGGTGAAAGTCTATACAGATGCCGATTGGGCTGGGAGTGTTGATGACAGAAGGTCTACCTCTGGATATTGTGCCCTTGTGGGAGGTAACCTTGTCTCTTGGAGGAGTAAGAAGTAGAGTGTTGTTTCCTGCTCCAGTGCTGAAGCGGAATACAGGTCAATGGCTAATGGAGTGGCTGAAATCTTGTGGCTGAGGTCACTACTTGAAGAGTTGGGTATTGACTATGAAAAGCCCTTAATGCTGTATTATGATAATCAGGCAGCTATTAATATAGCCCACAACCTAGTGCAACATGACAGAACTAAACATATCGAAGTTGATCGACATTTTGTGCGAGAAAGGGTCCTATCACAAGAAGTGTCTTCCGAACATCACATCTAATATGTAGCTCGCGGATATCCTCACCGAGGCTGTACCAAGGAAGAAGTTAGAGACAGACCTATCCAAGTTGGGAATGATAGATATCTACTCCCAACTTGAGGGGGAGTGTAGAGAACACTGATGTGGGACCCACTACAGTGGTCTCCACTGTGTTCATAGGACAACATGTGTAGTTATTTGTTCCAGTTATAGTAGTGTCAGTTTGAGTCAGTTTGTTAATTCAATTGTTATTTATTTCAGCTTTTATTTACTTTATTTATTATGTAAGTACTAAGGGCAGATGTGTCATTTCCATTATGTGCTAAACATAACCTATAAATAATAAGAAAGTGGCGGCGGCAGATCAGTTAGAATCTATCCCTCCTTTCAACCACTTGTGTTCTCCTGTTTCTCTTCTATTCTCTCTCCTTTCTCTCACCTTTCTTCTGTTTTGTAAACCTAAAACCTATTAGGATTCAAGACTGATTACAGTCTTGATCTTCTACTAATATCTTCATCAATGCTTTTTCCATAACCCTTCTTTTGCCAACCTCCTTTCCTTACCTAGACTTCTTCCTCCTATCTCACCTTCCACTAAACTCTAGATCCCCCTCGATATTCGAAAGTAACCTTTCCACCTCGAACCTTTTTTTCTTTTTATTTTCCTTCATTTTTTCATTTTTCCTACAATATTTCTTTATCTCCTCCTTCCCCCCATTAAATCACCCCCTTTCAATTTCTTGTCACTCATCTACCTCAGCCCTACCCCTTCCCCCTTTTTGTCTTCTTCAACCCCTACCTCCTTCCTAGCCCAGTCCAGTCCCGAACTCCCTTCCACATAGCCCTCTCTAATTCTACATTCCTCAACATCCAAACAAATCCACCCCCAAATTCTTTTTATCTCCTCCTCCCCACCTTTTCTAACAACACAACCCACCATATCTTTATTTTACTCTCCAGGACCTTCCTTTCCACCCTCTAACTTGTCACCACCCTTCTTGAAAGGATGCTGGGCAGCTGGGGTATCTGCAAAAGGCTCAACACACAGGTCAGTACCATAAACCAAAGGGACACACATACCTGGTTGAAGAGCAGACAAGGTAGCACACCAATGGCCTTTGGGATGGGACAAAACAGATGAGGCCGAGGAGTTCCCCTTGGTTGGACAAGCTAGAGAAGTGGTTTGGGTTAGATTGACAACCCCTTCTGATCTTATTAGGAGCGACCCTGTATCTACATCTCCCTTCTCAGTCTACTTTCACATAACCTAGGGGAGTCCCGTCTCTCTGAGCCAATTATTTCCTCCGTCTAGAGATTGGAGATCCTTTCCAAGTGCGTTACTAACCTTTTGAGATCAATTATTTCCTCCCTTTCTCCTTCACAAAAATTAATAATATCATCTGCAATTGTAAATGAGTGACCACCACATTATTTCCCCCAACTCTCCAACTTCTAAGAGAGTTATTTGCATCAACCCTTGAGATCAAACGACTCAACACATCTGCTACTAGAGTAAATTGGAAGGGGGATAGGGCATCTCCTTGTCTAAGACCCCTTTTGGCCGTAAAGAAATCCCTAGCTACTCCATTGACCAAAATGGAGTAGTGATAGCTAACAGGAGAAAATATAACCCTTTATCCATTTGCACTCTCTCTCTCCAAAACCTCTTAGCCTTCACACCTTTAGAAGGAAATCCCAGTCCACCAAATCACATGTTTTCTCCAAGTCTAGTTTACACATTAGGCCTTTTTTTCTCTCTTTTTTTTTTTTTGAAATCCACACATTCATTAGCAATGAGGATTTGGTCAATTATTTGTCTTCCGAACACAAAGGTCCCTTGATTTTGAGAGATCAAAGAGGGAAGAACTTTCTTGATCCTCTCAACCAGCACCTTGGAGACAATTTTATACATATTTCCCACTAGGCTTATGGGTCTAAAGTCCTTTGGGTGTTTTGCTTTTGCTTTCTTAGGTATCAAGGCAATAAAAGTTGCATTTGCCCCTAAGTTGAATTTACCCCTTTCAAAGAATTCCGCAAAGACTTCGATCAAGTCAATACCTACTACCTCCCAGTAATCCTGAAAAAAAGCCATTGTGAAACCATCCGGGCCTAGGGGTTTCGACCTCTCCATAGAAAAGGCTACTTCCCGTTGAGACACAAATAAAGGGAATACAAGTGTACAAGAAAAGGCCACGCCAGCCTTTAAAGAATGTAACTAACAGCCAACCACTAGAACAAACAAACTAACAAACTGGACAAGTGGAGAGACGG
The DNA here is from genome assembly GCF_056320005.1 of Nelumbo lutea. Classification (NCBI taxonomy): domain Eukaryota; kingdom Viridiplantae; phylum Streptophyta; class Magnoliopsida; order Proteales; family Nelumbonaceae; genus Nelumbo; species Nelumbo lutea. The sequence continues at coordinate 38,592,344 of NC_142691.1, forward strand.
GTATAACAAAATTGTAACAGCAGTATATAAATAAGGAAAGGAAGCTAGGAGGGGATTATCGATTTGGGAATACAATCTCTCTCTCTCATTCAGGAGGCAGGTTCCCTCGAAAGAGTCCCTGAGTTAGGTAGTCCCTAACAAGTTGGTATCAGAGCCAAGATGCCAAGCACAAGGTCATCCGCAATGAAGAACAGAGTCGACAACATGGAAGGAGAAATGCAAAAAATATCGGCAGATGTCAAAGAAATCAAAGAAAGCTTCGCATCCTTGCTTGAATGACTGGCATAGGCACCACTTGCGTCGAATTAGGAAGAGCGCAATGACACCAGTCATTGAAGCGGATCAAGAACAACAAGAATTGAGTTTCCCATCTTCGCAGGGGGAGATTCCACATCCTGGCTTCTACAAATAGAGAGATAATTCGATTACCACGACACACAGGGATCTGATCGTGTCCCATTAGCTTCTGCACACCTGGAAGGAGAGGCAATCGTTTGGTACCAGTGGTACCGGTGACGACACCCAAGAGCCACATGGGCAAAGTTCACCGATGCCTTAACCATGCGATTTGGAGTCTCGGCCTTTGAGAACTATGATGAAAGCCTCGCTAAGCTACGATAGACCAACTCCGTCCAAGATTATTAGATGGCGTTCGAAAGATTAGCTATGTGCGTGCAAGGCTGTCCAGAAAACGCGCTTGTCGGCAGTTTTGTTGGTGGACTCAGGGAAGAATTGCGGTTGGAGGTAAAAGCCATGCAGCCCACCACCGTTCTTGAAGCAACAACATTAGCTCGACTACATGAAGACAAACTGAATCAGGCAAGAAGGGTTAATCAACCTCTAGGAGCTGCGATCATACCAGGTATACCAAACCCAGAACTAGGTATCTTGGATAAACTGAAGCCCAAATCAGGAGTAGGAATCACAGGCAAGGACGCCAACTCTGATTCAGGCCCGGCTCAGCCAAGAGGTTAACCTGGGCTGAGATGCAAGCCCGACAGGAAAAGGGCCTTTGTTATGCATGTGGAGACAAATTCGGGCCGGGCCATCACTGTAAGATCCCTCAAGTTTTCTTCCTTCAACCTGAAACCGAATATGTCGAGCAATCAACAGACATCGAAGAGCCAATGGACCACCAAGAATGGGGGCAATGGACAAAGGAATACCCGAAAGTATCCCTGCAAGCCTTGACCGGTCTTGCTTCTTCTCAAACTATGAGAGTAACCGGACTGGTACAAGGGTGCCATGTGTCAATTCTGATAGACAGTGGAAACTCTCTCAATTTCATTACCCAAACATTGGTCAGACAACTAGGGATTCCGGTCCAACCATGTACAACCTTCCGGGTGCACGTAGCTTACATGCACAGAATTAAAGATGAAGATACAAGGACATGAGTTCGAGGTAGATCTGCACCCCCTGGAAATCAGTAGAGCAGATGTAGTTCTCGGAGTCCAATGGTTAAGGCAACTAGGGCCCGTGATATGTGATTGGGCACGTCTCACCATGGATTTTCAAGTGGGCAGCTCATAGGTGCATATTCAAGGGCGGCTGTCCAAGGGTCTAGGACCTATTAGTCTCGCCTCCCTAAAGAAATAAGCAGTAGACCCAACCCACATCGTTTTAATGCAGATAGACTCCCACGGGAACGGCTCCATTCTAGCCCAAGGAAGCAGATCCGAAGAAGGCCGCATACAACTACAGCAGCTACTTTAGAAGTTCTTAGTGATCTTCCAAGAACCTAAGGAACAGATTTCAGGTGGATATGCAAAGGGAATCGCATCGAACCAGAGGTATTGGTGGTATGGTCAGGTCTCCCAATTGAGGATGCAACTTGGGAACTTTACTTGGATTTACAGAATAGATTTCCACATCTTGACCTTGAGGGCAAGGTCGCTTTCAAGGGAGGAGGGACTGTTGAGACACAAATAAAGGGAATACAAGTGTATAAGAAAAAGGCACGCCAACCTTTAAAGAATGTAACTAACAACCAATCACTAGAACAAACTAATTAACAAACTGGACAAGTGGAGAGTCGGGTATAACAGAATTGTAATAGCAGTATATAAATAAGGAAAGGAAGCTAGGAGGGGATTATCGATTTGGGAATACAATCTCTCTCTCTCTCTCTCTTTCTCTTTCTTTCTCTCTCTCATTCAGGAGGTAGGCTCCCTCGAAAGAGTCCCTGAGTCAGGCAGTCCCTAACACTTCCTTAATCTCTTGAATATCAAAATTCTTCTCTAAGGCTTCCATCAGATCCCTAGAACCTCTCCTTTAATTCAAGTTTTCTAGAGATTCTCTAGGTCTCCTCTGTCCAGCAAAGATACCTTTGAAATGATCCACAAAGGCTTGTGCAATATCCTCCTCCTTTGTTATTGATTGCCCATTCCATTCTAGATGAGAGACAATATTCCTTCTTTTCCTTCCATTTGGTACCAAGTGCAAAAAGCTTGTGTGACCATCACCTTCTCTTAACCATTGACATCTATATTTTTATCTCTAACTTATCTCCTCTTTTTTTCAGGATATCTTCAAACTCTTGCTTTAACCACCGCCTTTCAGCTCTCTCTTCCACCCTTAATGTCTTATCCCCTTCAAGCCCATCTAACTCCTCAATTCTATGTGAAATGTAAGCCTTTCTTCTATCTTCAAGAAACCCAAACACCTCCATATTCCACTCGTTAATTCTACTTTTCAACCGCTAAAGTTTCTTATAAAATCTTTAGCCCTTCCTCCTAAACTCCACCTGATCTTCCTCCCACCATTCTTTTACTTTTGTCTTGAAGTCAGGATGCAGAAGCCACATGTTCTCAAACCGAAAAGGGGATGGTCCTCCTTCCACTCTCTTTAGGGAAAATTTGATTGGGCAATGATTTGAAGCAGTTCTAGGCAATGTTTTAAAATGTTGAGGCATGACATGAAACATTCTACTACCTAAAAGCGTGAGGCATAGTTCAGAACATAAGAGGCATAAGCCTCCTAAACACAAGGGGGGGGGGGATGAGGAGGAAGAAGAGGAAGAAAAATCTCGTTTTTCTTTATTTTTAATAAAAATCTTTTATACTAAGAAAAATGAAGATGCATAACACTAGTTGACAAGAACCCCCCTTTACAACTAGTGCTATGCCTCTTCATTTTTCTTAATATATAAAATATTTTTATTAAAAATAAAGAAAAATAAGATTTCTCTTCCTCATCGCCCCTCCTCTTAAGGAGGCTTACGCCTCTTACGTTCTGAACTACGCCTCACGCCTCTAGGTAGTGGAACGCCTTGCATCACGCCACCGCGTTTTTAAACATTGTTGGAAATATCACATGGAAATATTGTAAATTACGTATATGGTGGAAACATTGTAAAATATGCAAAAATATAGAATGATATTTTATGGAAATGATAAAAAAAGCAGACAGACCTTTTTAAATTATTATCTTGTTCCAAATCATTAAACAATGCTAAGAAACTAAAGTTATAGACAAAACTTAAGATTTAAAAAAAAGCATAACACGTTTTGAAGTTGTCTTGTAAACCTTAAGATTCAAAACTTCATGATAGAATGAGTTAAAGCAAAATTTGAACTCATAGAAAATGCAAATGGTTGTAATAGATCAATCAAATAATCTATTACATAAAAAAAATTGATATTTAATTTAGTATTTGAAAATAGAAATGAATATGAGCTAGCTCAAATTGGTAATCATGTAAGTTTGGTGGATGATAACATTGTTACTCCACATATCTACAATATTGTCCCCAATTTATGTTATAATATTATCTCTTCTACTCCGTATAGTGCTGGTAGTGTTTACTGGGGAATATGTCGATTCTAGTAAAATTTCATGTTGCTACCCATGGAAGTGGAAATGGAAATAGAAACTATCTCTTGTAATCCATAGTGCTGGTAGTGTTCACTGGGGAATATGTTGATTCTGGTAAAATTTTGTGTTGCTACCAATGAAAGTGGAAATATGTTGTGGATATATTAGGGAATTTAGGGACATTTTTAACCATGGCTTCAATCGGGTTTCTCCTAGAATCTTGGTTTTCACAAAGGGTTGAGAGATCATGGGTATAATGATGTGATTTACTTGGTTGCTTACCTGAAAGATTTTCTCATAGCTCATGAAGGTATGCGATCCATGCTAGAGTTCCCTCTCATGTTTTGTCATTTTTTCAACGTTTTAGTGTTTCATGTGATTTGCTTGTCATTCTTCACAGAGTTGTCACAGACTCTCATGAAAGCTAGGGCATTCTTTTGGCAGGAAGCCCTAGATCAAGATTCATAATACTGGTAAAAAGAGATCAAGACTTGTAGTATATAAAGAGGAGGCCAGAAACTTGGAAGATTTCTAGTTATGCATCATGTCCCTTATTTTCAGCAAACAGAGAATTTTCTCAAAGACATTTTGATTTGTGTTGATTTTGCTTCTACAATCAAGAATTTTTTTTTTGCCTCTTTAATCTCTATTGGATATGTATGCTGAGAAGGAACTATTAGATTTGCCTCGAGTATATCATGCTCGATCTTCATTAAAGTTGGAACTTTTCCTTTCATCAAAAGAAGGATCTTGTGGAAGTGTATTCTTGTGAAGGTGCTTTCAAGCATTTCAAAGGAGAAACTTCTTGATCTTGAAGGGAACACTTACTGAACTCAGCTAACCATTGATCTTTGTGCTAATAGAGTGTCTTATTGGTATGGTTTTGAAGAATCCTTTGGAAGTAGTGTTGTTGGTTTGGTCCTGGCTTTTCTAGGCTAATGAATGGTGGTGATACCAGAAGTTGTGCACCTAACATCTTCCAAGGGGTAAAATTTTATCCCTTGGATATGAGAGGTGATGATTGTTGGGGATTGTCTGGTTCTATTTGAGTTGATGAGATGGTTTGCCAAGGGCCTCATGTCATCTCATAAAAGATGCTAAGTTTAAGATATGTCTTGAGTATTAAGGCCTTCATAATTCTAGCATAGTTGTCCACCTCTCCTTACTCCATGTTAATACTAGTTATACTTGGACAAGTTAACTTTAAGCTTGAAACCTTTTCCATGGTCTTTAAGATGATCTTCTAGTTACTTGTATCCTCCTTAGTGTTTTAAGAGCGCAAGGCTCAAAAAAGGCGCAGAGGTCAATTTGCGCCTAAGGCGCAAGGCGAGGTGCGTGCCTTTTTGAAGCAAGTCGCAAAAATACAAAAAAAAAGCTAAAAAATAAAAAAAGTCAGAAAATTCAAAAAAATGCGAAAAAAATAAAAAAAAGCAAAAATATTAAACATAATATTAATAAAAAATATAAACTTAAATTTTAAGTAAATGTTTTAAAATAACTATTATCTAAAATTAAAATACATAAACATATGATGTAAATCATATTCAAATGAGAATTTAAAAATAAAATCAAACATATAAAACATTTTCAAGCATGTAAAACCTCTAATCTCTTCTTTCACTCAATTGCATTACTTCAAGTAGCTAACGTAATGTAAAACATATTACATTCTTGATTCTACGAGCCGCCTTTGTGCCACACCCCTCGAGGCAAGACCAAAGAAGTCCATGTTAGGTGTTAAATTCTTAGTTCTCACACAAAATATAATGAATTTATAATTTTAATTGCTTTTTAGGAAAATATTTTATCAGGATGAATGAATGAACAACATCAGAAAATAGGGGGTTCACTCATTCTTTTTAATAAAATATTTTCTTAAAAAACAATTAAAATTATAAATTCATTATTTTTTGTGTGAGAACTAAGAATTTAACACCTAACATGGACTTGTTTGGGTTTGCCTTGAGGGGCCAGTCGCTATGTTCAAAAAAAGCAAAAAAGTGTTAAATTTTCAAAAGGTGCATGCCTGGGCTGAGGCGCAAGGCGCACCAGGCATGCGCCTTTTGAAAGGGACGCGTCTAGGACCTAAGCGAGGCACATACCCTAAAATGCACCTTTTAAATCACTGATCCTCCTCACCTCTAAACTCACACAGGGCGATAATGTTATCTGCAAATTGTAGATGAGAAACCACTTTACTGCCCCTCCCCACCCTGGAGCCCCTAAACTGTTTTGGTGTGGGCCATGGGAGTGCCAATTTGAGGAAAATCCTGAATACTAGATACAACCCCAAAATAATAAGGGTCATGGCCAGCCAGTGGGACAATAGGAGGTAAGCTTCATATTTGAAAGGGGAACAACCAGGATCACTAGATAAGGACCCTAAAGAATTGCTCAGTGATAAAGAGGGTAAAGGTGTAGAGAAACTCTTGAGGTTTGCCTAGAAGTATCCACCCTTGATACAGTGTGTAATAGCTCACTGATTGAGCACTCTTGTCCCAAAAATGAATGGAGCTAAAGTGTTCTGCCAAAGCTGTGTGATGTCAAACTGTATTGGTAGAGGATGTTCTGCCTTAGAGGGAAGTACCTTCACAAGCAGGCAGGTAAGAATGAATAATGGCATTCCCTCTGATCAGCCAAATTGAGGATAGGGTTCAATAATTCATCCACCAGGTTAACAATAGAGAAAAGATAGTGTTTCCTTTCCATTATTCTTTATTCCTTGGGTAGATTCTTAGTTAAAAAATATGCCAAAATCTGCCTTATCCCTTAGAAAAAAAACCAATCCACATGGAGTAAATCATTACTGGTAGAAGTGTTCATTCAATGATACTACTACTGAAAGATTTACTAGCATCCAATTCTGTTTTCTGCATAATGCACATATTTCCATCTTAGTAATTTATAGTGATGAGAATGATTTCAAATATTTGGTTTTTACTTTTCCTACGGAGGAATATGAATGGCATGTTGGAAATGGTTCTCTTGGCCATGTGTGAGAACCTTATGATGCATTCAAACTTGATTTATTTCCTGGCATGCCTAGGTAACAAAGAAGTCCCATTTATTTGTCATAAATGTGCAAGGCACCTGTGTTGTATTGATATTCATGATCTGACAGAAGAGGGGTAAGTGGTTTTGGAGATGTACTACAACTGCTATTCTTTTGTGCAAGTGGGAACACTAGGACTTTCAAAGAGAAGCTACAATCAAAGGAAGCTATCGTAGAAAACATTTCTGTTAAGTCATAAGATTGGGCAAAGGTATTGGATGCCTTCTCTGCTTTTATCACTCTTGACATCATCTAGAATTGGCAAACTGTGGTCAACTCCTCGCTCCCTAGGAGAGCATCAAACTTATTATGGACACCACTGCCTTTCAATCTAACCAAAATGAATTTAATGGCTGTGGCATAGGTAACATGGGAATCAAGATGGGATGTTTTTCTAGAAACAATGGACATATCTTGGCAGCGTTTTCTAAACCATTGGGCATGGTGACTCCATAAAGGCAGCACTTTTGGCAGTTCAACAGGGCTTGAAGCTGTCTAAAAGTCTAAAACTTCAGGAATTTATTAGTGGAAGGAGATTCCCATGGCTTACAAAGGACAATGGGCATGCCAGTATAGAAATGAAATCACGAGCTTCCAATCAGTATTTTTGATCTATTTTAAGGTGGGAGATGAAATGAACATAAGATTTTACATGCTCAGTAGTCAGTAGGCAAAATGTGCATCCGTTGCTGAATGCTATAACCTGAACCTAGGAAGAGTGGTCTAATCTTATAGATTCAGAAGACTCCTTTTTGATTGGGAGATTGAGTGTGGAACTATTGACAAAATTACAATCAGTGGAAACCCATAGGAATGGTGTTTTCTCAGTAAAATCTTTTTATAATGCTTTGATGAGTAGTCAGGTGGAGAAATTGGATGTTAAGGGCATTCTGGGGGTTTGGGGGGGGAGGGGGGAATCCTGTACCTCAAAGAGTGGAAGCTTTTGCATAGTTGGTGTCTTTAGACAGCATTTTTACTCAAGACCATATTAAAAGTAGGGAAATACAGATGGCGGGGAGGTGTTATATTTGTCTGGCTGAAGAGGAGACTGTGATGCACTTGTTTTTTAGATGCTGTTTTCAAAATATTTCTCGGGGTACTATTTTAACCTTTTAGCCATGATATGTGGAATCCAATGGCGCTTAAAGAAATTTTTTGGTTGTTGGCCTGTTTGAAGGGGAATAGAAGGGCAAAGATTGTGTGGAGTTTCATCCCTTTTGCTAGAAAGAAGCAGAAGAATCTTTGAAGACCGGTCAAAATGTTGGGAACAAGTTGTCTTTCTTGAGCAGAAAGGGATTTAGGGACCAGATTTTGGTTCTACCAGAATTTGAGGGGGATCACAAAGGAAGATTTTGGTTGTAATTTTTGGGCTTATTTGGTCTAGAACTTGGGAGATGAAAACCTTGTTTTTTTGGTTTATTATTTGTGGTGATTCCTCATCACCTCTTGGGTGTTCTCTTTTATTTTTTGATTAATAATTTTTTATTTATTACCAAAAAAATCCCCAACATAAAAAAGATGGTTGAAGAATTGGGGATCAGTTACAAGTGGATCTCAAAGATCATATCATGGATGATACACTTGCAAGACAGATGGTAGGTAGTGGTCCAAATTTGTAATATGAGATAGGAAAAGGATGGACAGCAGGGGTTGGGCCAATGAAAGGGAACCTGGGCTTATCTCATTTGTACAGCATTTTTTTATATACTTATGAATTTTGACTGTTATGGGTAAAAAATGTATATTGTTTTCTGTATCTGTAATTCTGTATTCTTGCATGCACTCATTGAAAAATATCTCATGGTACTAAGAGAAAACCATATGAACATGTCAGAGTTTCTTTTCTATATCTGTATTCAGCATTTTGTATAGTATTGTGTTTTAGGAGTATATTGATATATTTCTTTTCATCATTCAGGAAGTTTATGAGTTCTCTTCCAATACAAATCTAAAGATCATTCACTTATTAACCTTTTCATCCTGCTTTTGTCAAGTATTGCTTCCAGAAGCTATTGTTTTAAGAAATTAGTTTCTTTGCACTCTTGATTTTTGTTCATGGTGTGGCTTCCATGAGGTTCACATCTCATCTTAATGTCTGGATATTTTGGTATTCTCCAACACAAATTCATGATGATGTATAGTTCTACTGTTTCGGTATTTTTGTCCTGCTTTTTGTCAAGTACTTCCAAAATTCATCATTCTGAAATTGACCTTTACACACTATTTTATTTTAAGATGTTTCTTTCTGACATGTTGCTTACTAGTTACTATGGTTTGTCATTAAGAGATCCACATCTAACATTTATGTCTATCCCTTGCTTCCATTTATGGTTTTGGCAACTTCTTATTTGTTGTACCTTTGATGTTATTTTTTTCCTTTTACCTTATTAACTATATTTTGTTCAATGGATCATGACAATGATTTTAGTACTGAGTGGTACATTGTTTTATATCATTGTTGCAGAAGTTAACAAGTTGCATTTCAAATGGATGAATACACTGGAAAAAAACCTGTTAGTGGGCCTGGTATTTCGAGAAGAGGGTCTGGCATCACTTTTAGAGATGCATCAAACCATGAAAGTCGAAATGTTCAGTACTGCAATCGACTAGGGTGCAGCAGCAGACTTGAATCCATAAAAGGCAGCCAAATTGGCAGTTCTGATATGCCTAAATATTCAAGGCACTCACTCCGTTCTGCAAGTGGCAAGACATTAGTGGGAAGCTCCTCTAAGACACTCTCTACTGTTGTTAGTGGCCCTAGAAAGTCTCACCAGGAACCCAAGAAACTTTCTTCTCATAAAGAAACAGTTCTTGATGAAACTACTAGTGAGCTGGTAGAAGTGAAAGCATCTGAATCCATCCCTTCAACTTCAGAGGATCAAACTGGGCTTCTTGAACCTGAGGATGCAGAATCTGGAGTTCCCACTGGCATTTCTGCAGATGTACTAGAGGAAGGGAGAAACTGTAGTATAGCATCAAATCCAATATTTCAAAAGCAAACTCATCGACAATCTGGTTCAAGCAATCTGGATTCTTCTTTGGGTCCCTCTGTTCAGCGTGCTGTTAATTCTAGAAATACAAGCAAATTTGCAAAACCTGTTTCCCATGGTCAATGTTCTAACCAAAGTAGATATGAACTCAGAAACCTAGGATGCACATCTGTATCTGCTATCCTCCCATCAGGTTCTTCTTCAGACCTGAACCGAAGTAGGCCTGGTTCAGTAAAAAAGAGAAACACTGATGGGGAGAGTTCTGCTGCTAGAGGTAAGAATGTGAGGGGGTCATCAACTGGAGTAAATACAAGCTTTCAGAAGAATTCCTTGTCCAGTCCTAGCCTCTCTCTTTCTGAACGTCCTTCTCAACAAGCTTCAAGGAGGAGTAGAAATTTGCACCTGAGCAGGGATAGTGTTGCATCAGTTAGAGCCCGAAGGACAACCAGTGGTGAGAATAGGCCAAGGCTCTCTGAACATGGCAGTAGAAATAGATTATCCCTGCCTGATCATTCCATTGTGATATCACAGTCACCGCAAATTGAAATGCCAATCAGTGGGATCACTCATTCACCACAACAATCCCAAGCAGAACTTCCTTCCATTTGCCAGAGTACTAATGGGCGATCAGGTATCAGCAGTGAGAACATACACGGTAGACAGATTTCTCATCCAGATGATGGTAATGCCCGGGCTTTCCGTGGTTTTTCTTTGGATCAGGATGGTTTGAGATGGTTCAACATGGATGGAATTGCGGAGGTATCAATGTTCATGGAATATTTAGAGCATGTTAAAGCATTTATGAGCATTTTGTTATACTGTATTTATAATTTGTTTAAGATACTTGTTACTTGTTTGTGAATAGTTCACTTCTTAGACTTCAACTGGAAAATTATGGCTGGAATGAGGTGTTCCAAACTAAAATGATTTGGACATTCTGCAGGTATTGCTGGCACTTGAGAGGATTGAACAAGATGAGGAGCTAACATATGAGGTTGTTCATCTTTATGCTTGAATTTTTCATTTTGATAAATTTTCACTGAAAATTTTTTCTTTTTCATCTCATGTAGCAATTGTTGATCCTGGAGACAAATTTATACCTGGGTGGCCTTGGCTTCCATGATCAGCATAGAGATATGAGACTGGATATAGATAACATGTCATATGAGGTTTGCTATTCCTTTTCGAAAATCTTCTTTCTGCCTTTTGTTTCTTGAGTGACCAATGTATAATGGATTGCTCAATATCTTGTTCATTAATGTCATGTTAGAAATAATAAAATATAATGTAGGCACAAATTGAGATTTCCAGTGCTTGAATTTTGAAATCACCAGGTTCTGTTCACACTAATTCATCATTAGCATTGACTTTCTTAACAGGAGTTGTTAGCTCTAGAAGAGAAGATGGGAACAGTCAGTACAGCTCTTACAGAAGAAGAATTGTCAAAATGCCTTAAGAGAAGCTTCTATGAGCCTGCAGTTCCAGGTGCAGGGAGTATGGGCATTGCAGATGATGATATTAAATGTAGTATTTGTCAGGTATTCCTTGTTACCATTGAACTCCGATGATATGATGCACGATGGGATAATACCAACTTCTTAGTGAGAGAGAGAGAGAATTCTTGTCACAGCGGGACTAAAGATAAAGATGCTCAGATCTTTGACTAGATGTTTATCATCGTACCATAACTTGGAATGCCGATACTTGCCTATGTTTTACATTAACATGACCATTCCAAAATTTTAGTCCATTTTCTTCTCTCCTCTCTGTCCAGTCTCTCAGCCCTTGCCTGTGCTACTCAACTTGTCTGTTAACTTCATTATGGTGGTTCTCAGTGCCTTTACTGAAATGTATGCCATATGTTATAGAGAAGACCATACTAACATTTGGAGCATTTGATGGTTGCAGGAAGAATATGTTATGAGAGATGAGGTGGGGAAGCTAGGTTGTGAACATTGGTATCACGTGGTATGCATCCACCAGTGGTTGCGACAGAAAAATTGGTGCCCTATCTGCAAGGCTCCGGCAGCACCCTCCTAATTCCCTTGCAATAATTGATCCTGTGGCCAACATCCCCTTTTGTACAAATCTTGTGCACAGCCTTCGTTTCTCTTTCTATTCTACTTCTTCAATTTGTACATATTATAATTCTCTTTCATCATCACCAAATAAACCACAGCTTTGAGAACCTTGTATGCCATTTGGTCCTGGCTCAAAAGTGGGAAAACCATCCAGATATCAAATTCAGTAAGAATGTAAGAATGTTCCTGAAAAGTTTGCATTTCCTTACAACTTTTCACTGTTGATAAATTATGATCATTGATTTTAAAAATCTTGCTGCAATTTTCTGTGGGTTTTAAAATCGTATACACTTCCGCTTCACATTTTTAACTATTGCTATGATAAGATCATTGATTCATTTCTAATTAATAAAGTTGAACCCCCTAATGTATCGGTTATATAGTTGATGTGGAAAAATCCTTGTAATCCTTTGTGTTGAATGGAGTCGGCCTTTATGGCTTTCAAAAATTAAAAATCTAATTAATGGTGACAGACTTTTATCTTGTTTTAACCAGGAGTGCAAAATTTGCAGTGGTTAGTGATGTGAAAGAACCAGTGTTGCAAATTTTCACTAGTACCGGGGTAAAAATATCTCTATGTTTCATGCGTGCAAACTTGAACCAGGTAGGAATGGTAACGGGTCGGGTTTGGGTGGAGACCACTCCGAATTCACATCTGCACCCTACCCTGCATGCACTTGAGTCGGGAGATGTTCCCAATACACAGTTTGGATGTGCTGTGGGGTGCCTGTGGGGCGCAGATGTGAACTTCCTCCCCCCCGTCCCATGTTGCTGAATGACCATCTCAGGCCGGTCCTTGACAGAAAAATTATCTCCCATACCCGTCTCTGATGGGGATCCAATCTCATATTTTTTTTCCAATAATAAACTTATTTTGTCCTAGAAACAAAGGAGAAGATTTAACCTGTCTGGGGATCTGCTGCAATTCTAGTGAACAGAGGGAGGAGTGGGACTGTCCCGTGCCAGTTCCTGAATTCTATCTCTATCATGGTCGCCCTAATTTGTGGGAGGTGGGATGCAGCACATCAGCATCACAGTAGGTGAAGTTGGTTAGAGATAGAGGGCTGAAAGGCGGAGGCCCGGGTTCCTTTCAACTTCGAAGGTCAAGGTTGAGGTATTTTTGAATTTGAGGGAAGTGGGTCGTGGTTATGACTTGCGGCTGGGGTAAGTTGGGGTGAAGATATTTTTTTGCAAAATGGCATCTAATGATAACAGTAGTTTTATAATCTTAAAGGTTTATGGGTTTTGACGTTTGAAGTTTTTCTTTTGAGTTTTGATTTTAAGTTTAAGAATTCTGAAAAAATGATTAACAAGTAATAAATAAGAGTTATTAGATCATTAAATAATAATTAATAAATAATAAATACATTTCTGTAATTTTATATTAGGTCGGTTACATGAATTCTGTTTTACTAATCCATTCTATTTAAATCCATATCCGCTAAATTGTCAGAATTGCCTTAAGAACGTGCCAAACAATGTACACAAACAGAGCGACTGGGACCCCAAAAGCATGTCACGGCAAAGCCAAGGGCACAATGGTTTGAGAAATAGGACAATGAAAGTAGGGACGATGAATCGGTAACTAACACTCAAAGGACGCGTGTTGAGAAAGGGAATACCCTAAGTACTATAGTTCCTTTGAGAACACGTGGTGAAAAACCCCCACCTCGACATGGTAGTAAATGTTAATCCCCTTAGGAGGTATAAAAGGTAGCAAATCGATGTGATCCCAAACTCGTAAGAATAGTTGTTGGATAAGATGACCGAATAAGAACTTTATAAAAATAGAAGATGGCATACAGGAAAACGATGGTTCTGTGTTTGATCACAAAAATGGCATCCAGGAAAACGATAACCTCAATAGAAACCAATCTCTCTCCCATCATTGAAGAACCGATGGGAGAATACTCCCAGGGCATGGAATTCCGTTATGAATATGACGATGGCAGCGGCGTCGAGATCCTCGTTGACACGGTCCATAGCCTCATTGATTGGGTTACTCGCATTGAAAACAAGTTGGAAAACGTTGTTGTTGCCCTCCGGAGAGTAGAGAAGATCGACAATCCTGAACATCAATAGGAAGAAATCAAAGAGATGATTCGTTAACTTAGCTGTTGATACTCAGATTGGCCGAGGATAATACAGTAAGTTTGCTTTGCTCCATGTACGATATGGCTAGAGGACGGATTCGAGGGACGCTGAGGCTGAGGGCCAGAGGAGCTCAGAGTACACCGCAGTTAGACCTGTTCATGGGCCGGTCTGGCCCGGCCCGACCCCTGGATGGGCTTGAACATGCTTATAGGCCTGTGGGCTTAAATTCGGGCCAAAAAGCCCAGCCCGCAATAAATTCAAGCTGGGCTCGGGTTTTGTCAAAATAGCCCGGCCCGACCTAATGTTAAACTTAAAATTAGTTATATGATTATGTCCATTTGAATATATTTTTTGATTTAGGAATGTAAAATTGTATTTTAAACTATAAAAGAAAGGGAAAAACACCATCTTGTAGGCCCATTGTTCATTTAAATAGAAAAGAAAAATGGCATTTGAATTTTTAATTCTAATTTGAATAGGAAAATTTGTTTTTTTTTTTTCAATTAGGTCGGGCTTTGGGCTCGGGCTCGGGCTCGGGTTTCGGGCTTTTTACCAGGGCCGGGCTTGGGCTCGAGCCTAGTATATTTTCATTAGTGACAAGTGAAAGCCCGACCCGAGCCCGGCCCGGCCCGGCCCATGAACAGGTCTAACTGCAGTCGAGGGCTAGGGGGACTTGAGTAGGTTATGGTCGAAGGCTAGTGAAGCCTGCCCAAGGTGGGCTAAGGCCGTGAGTACCTGCAAGGAAGAGAATGCTAGAGGCCCCAGATGATAACCCAAGGTGGGGACACTGACAGTCAAGCTAGTGTTAGACAGTTATGCCCTTAACTCCAACCAAATTAATGTATCTTTTGACATTTATTGTAAATGAATAAAGTACATAACTGATTCATATCATTGTGGTGTTTTTCTATGTAATACCCTTAAATTGGACACTTATGAGACTCATGTTAGTTTAGAATCTTCACAATCGTTGGATAGATCTGGGGAGATTTATTCTACCAAGGTTGACACTGATGTACTGCCAAGTTGGTTGGGGTGGCTTGTCTCAACTGCCAGGGTGAGACCGGAGGTATATGCATTGTAGGTTTTTTTGAAACCCTGAACTGAACCAAAATTCAAGTATTGCCTTGGACCTTGGAGATAGATGGGCAAAACTGGAATGTTACAGCTGACCCTTAGACTCGATTATGGTACTGCACTAGGTGTCAGATCGGACAGTCTTTGATATGCCAATCAGTGAAATCCTTAGAGGGGGTCAAAACTTGGGAATGTTGGGATAGTCCAATAATTCATCCGAGTGGGTGATTATAGTGACAGGATCAACCCCTTTGTTGGACAAAGTGAATGATCGGGGATGCACTCTCTCTGATGGAAACATAAACTGCCGACAGTTTATTTCAACCGTTCAAATATGTTTTTGCAAAATATATTTATATTAAGATATACATACATATATATATATATATGTATGTATGTATATCTTATATATATGTATGTATATTATGGTTTCAAAATATTTACAAAATGTTTTAATTCCCGGGATCCATGTGAGTAGAGAGTGCAACACTGTACCTTGTAGCCGAGGTAAAGGTCCTCCCTTGTCGGGTAGTGTTTGATCATTATGGGCTGAGAGGTTAAGTGTAAGACCATTGGGGGGTAATGCCTGATGGACTAATCTTGCATTTGCCTAAAGTTCTTGGGTTTTCATAAGGTGGCTGGACCCAAGGACCATTTAGTGTAAATGTTGGGCCCATTAAGAGTTCATAGAGATGGACTCAAGGGTTCACTATCTCCTATAGTGAATTCGGCCAGGCCTTGTAACAAAGGCTGGGCTGAACCCATGTGTCTGATGTGTAGATCAATGTTTGGGTCCCATGCCATACAAAGAGAGCCAACTGGGCAGCAGGTTAAGAGGTTAAGTGAGCACATAAACTTAATGGGCCTAAAGCCCAATTTCGAACTGGGTTAATTAGATTAATTAAATAGGTGCGGATCTAGGTTTGGATCAACAGATATAGATAAGAGGATAAGTCTTATCCAGTTAAAGAGTCCATATCCAAATAAAGATTTGGATTAGAAAACTCCTAATTTGATTAGGATTAAACTGATCTTAAATTGTAAATAAAATAAAAGATTATCCTTCTCACTTAAAGAGTCCAGATCCAAATAAAGATTTGGATCAGGAAATTCCTAATCAGATTAGGAGGTTGTCACTTTAAGGCTATAAATAAGAGAGTATGGTGAATATGCAAAAGACACCAAACAAGACACAACAAATTGTAGAGTTCTTCCCTGTTCTTGCTGCCCTTACCCAGTTCGATATCCACTTGTGGGAGTGATCAGAATTGTTCTTGATATTGCTCTTCGTAGAAGAAGCAATATGAAGTTGTGCTCACCAACCCTCTACTCCATTCTTGTTGAAGAATTCGGTTCTTGCTGAAGAGCTGTCTTGTTGATCCAACTTCACCTCACACTGTGTCATCTTCAGTGGAAGCAGGTTTTGGTTTTTCTCCTTGGGCATGAACACCTTCATTGGGAGTTACTGCTACTCCGTATCATGTATATCCCTTTCCTCCATTTTTGGTTTCAGATCTAGTCCGGTTTGGTTTAAGATTGATCATTGAAAATGTAGTTTTCTAAAATAGGGAATGCGATTCCCAGATGAGAGAGAGAGAGAAATTTTTGAAATTTCGCCCAACCTTCTTATAGGGTTCAGCCATCCATATGATGGATCTCTCATCCCTTCAGTTAGTGAGGGCGGTCAAGGTCTGAGGGGCTCGGACGAGGTTGCTAGAAATAGAGTTTGGAGAGTTTGGTGACCAGAGAGAGACCCCTTACCTTGGGGGTGGCATGCCCTATTTATACTTGAGGTCATCTGACAGCGGACCACGTGGTTAGGATGTGGTACGACCCTAGTCGGGTGGCCATCCAAGCTCGCCGCATGTGGATGCACCATTGGTCCTGCACTAGGCACCGACTTCTGCCCTGCGGACGCACTAATTGGCTCCACCCTCGGCCACATGTCGAGGGGCTAGTGGCCTGCCAAAAGAACCTATTGTTAGACAGTGTATGCCCTTAGCTCCAATCAGAATGATGTACATTATGACATTTATTGTAAATGAATAAAGTACATATTTGATTCATGTTATTGTGGTGTGTTTCTGTGTAATACCCTTAAATTGGACACATATGAGACTCGTGTTAGTTTAAAATGTTCACAGTCGCTGGATAAGTCTGGAGAGATTTATCCTACCAAGGATGACACTGATGTGCCATCAAGTGTTGGGGTGGCCTGTCTCAGCTGCCAGGGTGAGACCCGAGGTACATGCAGTGTAGGTTTATTTGAAACCCAGAACCGGACCAGATTTCCAGTATTGCCTTGGACTTTGGAGATTGATGGGAAAAACTAGAAAGTTACACCTGACCCCTAGACTCGATTATGATACTGCACTTTGTGTCGGATTGGGCTGTCTTTGATATTCCAATCAGTGAGATCCTTAGAGGGGGTCAATACCTGGGTATGTTGGGACAGTCCGAGAATTCATCTGAGTGGGTGATCATAGTGACAGGATCATCTCCTTTGTTAGACAAATGTAATGATCGGGGATGCACTCTCTCTGATGGAAACCAAGACTATCGGTAGCCGTTTTTAATCGTTGAAATATGTTTTGCAAAATATATTTATATATGGATTGAAAGAATGGTAAGATCCATCATATGGACGCCAAAAAGGTTGTGGAATGGGTGGGCGAATTTCAAAAATTTCTTGCCATTCTTCCATTTGGGAATCATATTCCCTGAATTTTCCAGGATTTATCTTTAATCAAAACCGAAGAAGTTCTGAACCAAAAGAGAAGGGAAGGGATATACCTGATCCGGAGAAGTAGTATCTCCCAACGTCGGTGTTCACGCCCAAAGAAAATCCCAAGAACTGCTCCCACTGAAGATGACACGGTGATGATGGAACAAAACTAGCAGTGTTCGTCCCACAAACCAGGTTCTTCTGAAGAAGTCGATGGAAGCAGTGAGCACCACACACAATCAATAACTTTTCTTGATCTTCCTTCACAGATAACTCGAACTGGCAGTAGATGGCGGTGGCTGCAAGAGGAGAAGACTAGAGAAGAAGATGTCGAATTGCTTTTCTTCTGTAGGGTTTCTGAGATCCTATCTCAAGAATGCAGTCTAATCTGCGAATTCCCTTATTGCTCGAATCTTGTAATTCAAATTAGGGTTTCTCCCCTCTTTTCTTAGTGATTAAGAAACCTCATAATCTCATTAGGAGTTATCCTAATCCAAATCTGTATTTGGATAAGTAGTCTTCTTAATCCTATCTGCAGATTAGATCAGCCCACTCCTGATCTTATCAGGAGGTTACTAGATTCAAATCCTAATTTGAATTTGGTCTCAATGAGTGGATAGGGTTAAGACCCAATCCTTTTGGCTTCACCTAATCTCAGATCCGCCCCTTTAAGTGATTGATCAAATCAGCCCAGTTCGAAATGGGCTTTAGGCCCAATATATATTAAGTGCTCAATAGGCTTCCAAACTGTTGCCCAGTTGGGCTTCTTTGTATGGCGTGGGACCCAAGCATTGATGTACACATCATCCACATGGGTTCGGCCCAGCCTCTGTTATAAGGCCTAGCCGAATTCACTAGAAAACCCAGTGAACCCCTTGAGCCCATCACATGGACTCTATGGGCCCAACACTTGCACTAAGTGATCCCTGGGCCAAGCCATCTTATAAAAACCCAGGGACTGTGGGCAGATGCAAGATTAGCCCATCAGGTATAACCCTAAATGGCCTTACACTCAACCTCTCAGCCCATAATGATCAAACACTGCCAGACAAGAGAGGACCTCTCCCTCGGCTACAAGGAACAGTGTTGCACTCTCTGCTCACATGGATCCCGGGAATTAAAACCATTTTCAAACGTAATATATATACTTTTATATCTCATATAAAATATATTTTGCAAAACAAATCTCAACGATTAAAATCGGCTGCCGACAGTCTTGGTTTCCAATAGAAAGAGTGCATCCCCGATCATTACCTTTGTCCGACAAAGGGACTGATCTTGTCACTATGGTCGCCCACTCAGATGAATTCTCAGACTGTCCCAACATACCCAGGTTTTGACCCCCGCTAAAGATCTCACTGATTGGTACATCAAAGACAGCCCAATCTGACACCTAGTGCAGTATCATAATCGAGTCTAAGGGTCGGGTGTAACTTTCCAGTTTTTCCCATCAACCTCTAAGGTCCAAGGCAATACTGAAAATCTGGTCCAGTTCAAAGATTTCACTAGGAGCAGTCTTTTGATCCTTCCTTGGGTGTGAACACCTTTGTTGGGTGATACTTTTTCTCCGTATCAGGTATAATCTTCTCCTATTCCTTTTGGTTCAGATCTGGTTCAGTTTGTGGTTCAAGATTGATCCTTTAAAATATGATTCTCTAAAAAGGGAATGGGATTCCCAATTGAAAGGGGGAGAAAATTTTTTTGAACTTCACCCCTTTATTCTGCAAGATTTGGGCATCCATACGATGGATTTCTCATCCCTTCAGTGGTATTAGAGCCATGGTTCAAATCTTGAACCAATTTATTTTAGATCTGAACCTGCACAAATGGGTAGAAGGCATTCTACCCAATTTGCGTAGATATGGGTTTTGGGAAATTTGTTCCCAAAATTATGGGCGAATAATCTGAAATTAATTTTTATATAAATTTGATTATTGTTTAGAATTGTTCTTTATGTTTTTCTTGATTTATGGGTTGTTCGTACAAGAGGAGATCGAAATCTTGATTTGCGCAGGGAACCTGTGATTTCGCAGATTATGGATTATTTTGTTACATTTGGTTTGTAATTTTTTTTTTTGTTATTTTTAGACTGAATGTATAGGTATTCGATCTGATGTAATTATTAATAGAAATTAGGATTTCTATTTTTTTATTTTGGATAGAAGAAGGTGGCACAGAGGAGATTTTGCAGAGAAGGAGATTTCGCAGATGGGAGAACTGCAATCTGTGATTTGTAGTTTATGGAACTGCAACCTGTGATCTAACCTCTGTTTTGCAGGAAAGAGTGTGCAAACAGCCCTATGAGACTGATTATTTCTTTTCTTTTATCAGTATTTAATTTCAGATAATTTTCTTGAATTAAAGATTTAATTAAAGATCAAACCCTAGACCCATTCGAACCAAGATTTGTTCAAATTGTTTGGACCGAATCTAGGGTTCGATCAAGGCTGAAAGTCAGCCCTAATTTTCCCACTAATGGGTCTGAGGATTGATATTTAATTAAATGGTTAATTTGGCCCAACCTGTAAAGGCCCAATATTAAATGGTTAAAACTGCTAAAATCCCATTCCTACGGATAAAGCTATATGGGCCGAACCCATCAACCATAATTCGGCCCATATACCTAGGTAATATTAATGGTTAATATTATGGATTTAAAAAGGGCTTCAAATGGGCATTACAGATAATTAATTGATTGGATCAATTTATCCTTGCATGTGATGTTTTACGTACATGGGCCATAAGTACTTGGTCCATGCTCATCGACAGAGGCTCTTACGCACACCATGTCTGAATGCACATCATTGCCATGGTGTCCCTTTTGGTCATTGGATGTCCTCCCTTAGTGGTGGGCCCCACACCTCATCATAAGGTTACGTGCGGAACCCTAGCCGATTTAGGCCCACCAAAATTTGACTTTATGAAAGTCAGTGGGAGCCACTTTGGTTTGACCTAGATCAAACTAGGGCGTAATTGATTGTTTCCTTCAGCTAATATGAGTGCTTGTGATAGAGAGATTCATATGATAAACTCTCTAAAGGCCTTCCATCATTAACATGAGGATGGGTCCTTCAGTAATGAGGAAACGCACCAGAACTCGACATCAGTATACCTCTGGATCTGTAGTGATGCACCATCGAATACTAAACAAAACTCTTTTGTCCTTCGAAAGTACTTAAGTATGCATTTCACAACGGTCCAATGCTCTTTCCCTGGGTTGGCCTGAAATCGGCTTACTACACTCACCGCGTAAGCAATATCGGGGCGAGTGCACAACATGGCATACATGATGCTCCCCACTGTAGAGGCATAGGGAACATTCTTCATGTCCTCGATCCCCTCAGATGTCTTGAAAGACATCTTCTTGGAGAGAGCAACTCCATGCCTGAAAGGAACGTTTCCCTTCTTGGAGTTTTCCTTGCTGTACTTTTAACGATTTTGTCAATGTAAGCAGATTGGGATAATCCTATTATCCGCTTCGATCTATCTCTATAGAGTCGAAGACCTAGTATATATGATGCTTCTCCAAGATCTTTCATGGAGAATTGCTGTGAGAGCCATACTTTGACTGATGTCAACATTCCCACATCAGTCCCAATGAGTAGGATATCGTCCACACACATAACCAAGAATGTAACCTTATCCCCCTTAGTCTTCATGTAAACATAGGGCTCATCTGGATTCTACTCAAAGTCAAATGTTTTGACAGTAGAATCAAATCGGATGTTCCAAATCCTAGAAGCTTGCTTAAGTCTATATATGGATCTATTTAGTTTACATACCATGTGTTCCTAACCCGCAACTATGAAGCCTTGCGGCTGCTGCTTGGATATTTTCAGTAAGATCTCCATTCAGGAATGTAGTTTTGACATCCATTTGCCAAATCACGTAGTCATGGTATGCTGCTACAGCTAGCAGGATCCTAATAGATTTAAGCATGACCACCAGCGAAAAGGTTTCCTCATAATCGATGCCCTCTTTCTGAGTATACCCTTTCGCCACCAGACAAGCCTTGTAGGTCTCAACCTTACCATTGGGGCCCTTTTTTCCTCTTATAGGTCCATTTGCAACCAATTGCTTTTACCTCGGGGGGCAGATCTACTAGAGTCCAAACTCCATTGGCCTCCATTGAGTTCATCTTAGCTCTCATGGCATCTACCCACTTCAAGGAATCTATGTCCAACATAGCTTCTGTATAAGTCACGAGATCTTCCTCACTTGTCGTAGCTTCCACCAGGTAACTATTCTAGTCATAGCCGAAATGAACTGGAGGCTTGGAAACCCGGGTCGATCTTCTAGGTTGGTTACTACCTGGAACTTGTGGGACACCTCCCACTACATCCGAGCTCTCCAAATCAAGAATAACTTCTTGACGATGATTGTTTAGGATGTAATCCTCCTCCAAGAAATGGGCATTCCGACTAAAGAACACCTTCTGTTCTCCTAGGTCATAGAATAGATAGCCCATTGAGCTTTTGGGGTAGCCTACAAATAGGCAATGACTGGTTCGGGATTCCAATTTGTTCGAGCTCATTCTTTTAACGTGTGCCGGACAATCCCAAATCTTCAAGTGTCCGACACTTGGTTTTTTTCTACTCCAATGTTCATATGGAGTGCTCAGAACTGATCTAGTTGGAGCCCTATTGAACACGTAAATCATAGTCTTTAATGCGTATCCCCCAAAGGATGTGGGTAACTCCGAGTGTGCGAGAAGTGACTGGACCATATCAAGTAAGGTCCTATTCCTCCTCTCTAAAACACCGTTAAGTTGTGTAGCAGGAGGAGCTAACTGCGATACTATTCCGTTGACCTTTAGGTAGTCCCTGAATTCATCAAAGAGATACTCGCCACCTCGATCGGATTGAAAGGTCTTGATTTCTCTCCCCAACTATTTCTCGATCTCTTGTCTAAACTCATTGAACTTTTCAAAGGATTCAGACTTCTGTCTCATTAGGTACACATAATCATACCGCGATTAATCATCGGTGAAGGTGGTGAAGTATACATGTTGGTTACGATTCCTAACATTTAGGGGCCCACATATGTCACTATGTATAAGGTCAAGCATTCCCGTACATCTTTCAGGCTTCCTGCCAAATAGCCGTTTTGTCATCATACCATGAAGGCAGGGCTCATAGGTGGGATGATCTTTTATAGTTAGAAAATCCAAAGGACCATCCTTTACCAACCTTGTGATTTGGTCAATATCGATATGGCCAAGACAGTAATGCCATAGGTATGTGGGACTAACGGTATCATGAATTCTCTTGGGAACGTTAACCGATGTAGTTTCGGCTATGTTGGATTCTAGAGAAGGATGCAGAACATAGAGACCGTTCTCCAGTTCCCCGCATGCGATGAATTTGTTGTTTCTTTTAATAGTAATCGTATTACTAAAGACAACAGAATATCCATCAGCACACAATTTTGAGACAGAAATCAAAATTCTTCTTAAATTCTGTACATAAAGACAATCTTTAAGTACAAGTGAACCTTCTCTAGATAACAATTCCACGCTGCCGATGGCCATAGCTGCAACGCTTGCAGAAGTTCCCAAGAAGAGCGTCACCTCTCCCTCACTTAGTCTTCTGCTTATTATGAAATCCTACAATGTAATACATGCATGAGTCGAAGCCCTAGAGTCAATACACCAGGATGCAGAAGTAACCAACAAATTGGTTTCTATGACATAGGATTCGGGATTACCTTTCTTGGATTCTAGGTAGGCAGGACAGTTCTTTCTACAGTGACCGGTCTGGTGACAATGGTGATAGGCATCGGATGCCTTGTCCTTCTTCTATTTCTTCGATTTGTTTCCTTTTTTCTGGGGTCTCTTCTTAGATCTCCTCTTCATGCCATGCTTGCCTACTTCCATAAGCATGGCGACGGGTTCATCCTTACGAATCAGTTCCTCAGATCATTGCAACATATTGATGAGCTCTTGTAAGCTGATGTTCAACTTATTCATGTTATAATTCATGACAAACTGATTGTAGGACGGAGTAAAGAATTCAGAATGGCATCTACCTTGGTGATATGGACCCTAGGGCTTCCAGCTCGTTTATGTATCCCATCATCCAAAGACAATGGTCATGCACTTGCTGTCCCTTGGTCATTTGAGCAGTCATGAACTGCTTCAAGACCTTCTACCGAGTAAAACGATTCTGCTCTCCATACATAGTTTTTAGACTGTTTAATATGTCCTTGGCCAGTTCGATCTGATTGAACTGCCTATGTATTGGATTGTCCAGAGAAGCTATGATATAGCAGCAGGCTAGGGAGTTCTTCTCCTCCACTCCAGGTTGTCCCTTCTGCGGGCCTTAGAAGCCCGATCACCTAGATGCTCTAGGGCGGGGTTTTTGGCGACTTTATCCAGTTTTTCAGAAGTCAGTACCAACATGAGGTTACGGTACCAGTCAGCGTAATTAAGGGCCTTAAGTTTGTTGTCATCAAGAAGCTTGGCAAATTGTCCGTTAGCCATTTTCCGGTAAAAATAGAAAACATTAGTCCATAACCTAATTTGGTTCAAGTTCATTACATAAATATGGCTTTTAATCTATGTTCCATTCCCATTTGTTTATCTTTCAGATTTCCCTCCTATCTCAGTGACGGAGACAGCGACTTGTCTCTAGAAATGTGGGAAACCACATAGGGTGCATGGGGCCAATTGTTTAAGCTGCAAAACCCCACCACCTTTCTGTGAAGGATCATATCCACTCATCATATGAGTTTTCCCTTTGGCCTCTATCAGACAAGGTTCAGAGCCGTTTTTAGGTAAACCTTTCTGTCCAGTGAGTGCTCACCCATCATATTTGTGAATGCCAAGGTACCGTGAGAGAGTTCCCATTTTTTGGTGAAGCCCCTCCCACATCGGTCTATGACGCCCCTATCATCTTATGAAACACTCAGATAAGACCAACAGCAAATGGATAACCCATTTTCTGGTGCGTTTCCTCATTACTGAAGGACCCATCCACATGGTAATGATGGAAGGCCTTTAGAGAGTTCATCACATGAACCTCCCTATCACATGCACTCATATTTGCAGGAGGGAATGGAAAAATTACGCCCAAGATTGATTTAGGTCAAACCAATGTGGCTCTCACTGACTTTCATAAAGCCAGATTTTGGTGGGCCAAAATCGGGTAGGGTTCCACACGTATCCTCTTCAGGAGGTGTGGAGCCCACCACTGAGGGAGGTCATCCAATGACCAACAGGGACACCATGGCAATGATGTGCATTCAGCCATGGTGTGCGCAGGAGCCACTATTGAATCAGCATGGGTCAAGCACTTATGGCCCATGAACGTAGCATATCACACATCTATACATCACATGTAGGGAAGAATTGATCCAATCAATTAATATCTATAAAGCCCATTTTAAAGCCCATAATATTAACCATTAATATTATCTAGGTATATGGGCCGAAATTAGGGTTGATCAATTTGGTCCATATAGCTTTATCTGCGAAGTGGGCTTTTAGCAGTTTTACCAAATTAAAACTGGATTTTTATAGGTTAGGCCGAATTAAATATTCAATTAATTATGAATCCTTAGGCCCATTAGTGGGAGAATTAGGGCTGACATTCAGCCTTGATCGAACCCTAGATTTGGTCCAACCAGTTTGGACCAATCTGGTTCGAATGGGTATAGGGTTTGATCTTTAATTAAAGATTTAATTTAAGAAATTAATCTAAAATTAAATACTGATAAAAGAAAATCAAGAATCATTCAGATAGGGCGGTTCACGCAGTCCATCCTGCAAAACAGAGGTTAGATCACAGTTTGCAGTTTCATAAACTACAAATCACAGATAGCGATTTTTCCATCTACAAAATCTCCTTCCTTGCACCACCATCTTCGATCCAAAATAAAAATAAATAGAAAACCTAATTTCTATTATAATTACATCAGATCAAATGCCTATACATTCAGTCTAAAAAATAAAAAAAATATTTTACAGATCAAATGTAATAAAATAAACAAGAAACTACAAAATCACAGGTTCCCTGCGCCAATCAAGATTTTGATCTCCATTTGTACGAACATCCCATAAATCAAGAAAATCATAAAGAACAATTCTAAATAATAATCAGATTTGTAAAATTTAATTTCAAATTAGTCGCCCATCAACTAGAAACAAATTTTCCAAAAAAACCTTATATCTGCGCAAATCGGGTAGAACGCCTTTTGCCCATTTGTGCAGGTTCAGATTTGATCCAATTCGGTTCAAGATTTGAACCATTGCTCTGATACCAATGAAGGGATGAGATATCCGTCGTATCGATGCCCGAATCTTGTGGAATAGAATGGGTGAATTTCAAAAATTTCTCTCCATCCTATTGGGAATCGTATTCCCTATTTTAGAAAAATCATATTTTTCAAGGATCAATCTTGAACCATGAACCGAACCAGATCTGAATAGAAGCAGTAGGGAAGGGATATACCTGATACGGAAAAATAGTATCTCCCAGTGAAGATGGTGCAATGCTGGATGGAGCAGAATCACCAGCGTTCTTCACAAGAACCAAATCCTTTGTAGGAATCAGCTTGATGGCACATGAGCACTACTTCTAATCAACCCTTTCACAAAGGACTGATATCAAGATCTAATCTTGATCACTCCTACTGACAAGAGAAGATCGAATTGGCAGATGTGGCGGCGATAGGAAGGAGGTGGCAAGAAACAATTTGCGTAGAGGTACTGAATTCTTTCTACTGTAATTTCAGCTCTGAAGAGGATGTGAATATGTGTATCTACTAAAGGCTGTCGCCCCCTCCTCCTTTTATAAGCTTAAAGGGATCAGCTCCTAATCCCATTAGGAGTTGCTAATCCAAATCATATTTGGATCAAAATTCCCTTTAAGTGATAAGGGTAAACCCTTATCTTATCTGCATATTAGATCAACACCTTCGTAATCCCATTAGTAGGTTTTCATATCTGAATCACATTCAGATCTGGACTCTCTGAGTGGGTAGGGTTGAGACCCAATCCTATATGCTAATCAAATCTCAGAATTCACCCCTTATTTAACTGATCAAATCAGCTCAGTTCAAAACGTGCTCACTTAACCATCCAAGCTGTTGCCCAATTGGGCTTCCTTGTATGGCGTGGGACCAAACATTGATCTACACATCTCCTGTAAAAAGTAGGAGATCGAATTGCTGGAGGCAGCGGTTGCAGGAAGAAGGTGACAAGAGAGTATTCGTAGGGTGCAGAATTCCCTCTTCTTGTGATCTCAGATCTGAAGACAAGAATGTGTTGGTTGCATGTCTAAAGGCTGCCGCCCCCTCCCCCTTTTATAATTTTAAATGGATCAGCTTTTAATCCCATTAAGAGTTGGAGATCCAAATCATATTTGGATTAGAAGTCCCTATAAGTGATAAGGGATAACCCTTATCTTATTACAGATTAGATCAGCCATCTCCTAATCTAATTAGGAGGCATCCAGACCTAAATCTTATTTAGATCATGGACTCTCTAAGTGGATAGAGTTTGGGCCCAATCTTATCAGTTGATCCATCTCAGAATTTGCCCTTTTAAATGACTAGTCAAACCAGCCCAGTTCGAAATGGGCTTAAGGCCCATTTAAGGTTATGTATTCACTTAGCCTTGCAAACTACTGCCCAGTTGGGCTTCCTTGTATGGTGTGGGACACAAACATTGATCTACGCACCAGCCTCATGGGTTTGGCCCAGCCTTTGTTACAAGGCCTGGCCGAATGCACTGTTATGGACAGTGCCCCCCCTGAAAAGGGGGTGATCTTGTCATTATGATCACCCACTCAGATGAGTTCTCAGACTGTCCCAACATACCCAGGTTTTGACCCCCACTAAGGATTTCTCTGATTGGTATATCAAAGACAACCCAATCCAACACCTAGTGGAGTATCATAATCGAGTCTAGGGGTCAGGTGTAACTTTCCAGTTTTGCCCATCAATCTCCAAGGTCCAGGGCAATACTGGAAATCTGGTTCCAGTTCAAAGATCTAATCAATCCTACACTATATATGCCTAGGGTCTCACCCCGACAGCGGAGACAAGCCACCCCAACCAACTTGGTGGCACCACAGTGTCAGACTTGTCAGGATAGGTCTCCCCAGACCGACCCACTGGCTCTGAACATTCTATACTAACACGAGTCTCATAAAGTGTCCAGTTTAAGGGTATTACACAGAAACATACCAAGGGAACGTGAATCAAATATGTACTTTTAATCATTTATAATATACTCATAAAGTACATCATCTTGATTGAAGCTAAGGGCATAGAAAACTGTCTAACAACTCCCATTTGCACTTAGGTCCAATCAGGTACTCATCGGAGTCCCTTGCTTTCCACATGTTTCTCAAACACTTTCTGTGATAGTGGCTTCATCAATGGGTTTGCTACATTTTCCACTGACGCTACCTTCTGAATCAGGACATCCCCTTTACCAACAATCTCCCGCAATATGTTGTACTTCCTCTCGATGTGCTTCAACTTCGAGTGGGCCCGTGGCTCCTTAGCCTGAGCAATAGCTCCATTGTTGTGACACAACAATGGGATGGGTGATGTGCTGGACGGAACTACTTCCAACTCGTGAACGAACTTCTACATCCACACGGCTTCTTTGACAACCTCACTTGTGGCAATGTACTCGGCCTCGGTCGTGGAGTCTGTAGTGGACCCCTATTTGCTGTTTTTCCTGCAAATAACACACGATCCTATCATGAAAACATATCCAGATGTAGTCTTTCTATCATCTGGATCCGACTGAAAAACGGCATCTGTATACCCTTGGATCTGTAGTGAGCTGCCATCGAATACTAGACAAAACTCTTTTGTCATTCGAAGGCACTTAAGTATGTTTTTCACAACAGTCCAGTGCTCCTGCCTTGGGTTGGCCTGAAATCTGCTTACTACACTCACTACCTGAGTAATGTTAGGACGAGTGCACAGCATGGCATGCATGATGCTCCCTACGACAGAGGCATTGGGAAGGTCTTTCATGCCATCAATCTCCTCAGAAGTCTTGGGAGACATCTTCTTGGAGAGAGTGACTCTGTACCTGAAAGGAACATTTTCTTTCTTGGAGTTTTCCATGTTGTATATTTTGACTATTTTGTCAATGTAGGTAGATTGGGATAATTGTATTATCTGCTTCGATCTATCTCTAAAGAGTTGAATACCCAGTATTTAGGAGGCTTCTCTAAGATCTTTCATGGAGAATTACTGTTAAAGCCATACTTTCACCGTAGTCAACATTCCTACCTCATTCCCAATGAGTAGAATGTCGTCTACATACAGAACCAAGAAGGTAACCTTATCTCCACTATACTTCCTGTAAACATAGGGTTCATCCGGATTCGGCTCAAAGTCAAACGATTTGATAGCAGAGTCAAAACGGATGTTCCAACTTTTAAAAGTTTGCGTAAGTCCATAAATGGATTTATTGAGTTTACATACCATGTTTTGCTGACCTGTAGGAATAAAGCCTTGAGGCTGCTGCACATAGATATATTCAGTAAGATCTCCATTCAGCAATGTAGTTTTGACATCCATCTGCCAAATCTCATAATCATGGTATGCTGCTACAGCTAGCAGGATCCTAAAGTATTTAAGCATGGCCACAGGCAAAAAGGTTTCCTCATAATCGATACCCTCTTTCTGAGTGTACCCTTTCGCCACCAGACGATTTTTGAAGGTATCAACCCTACCATCGGGGCCCTTCTTCCTCTTGTAAATCCATTTGCAACCGATTGCTTTTACCCCGGAGGGCGGATCTACTAGAGTCAAGACTCCATTGGTCTCCATTGAGTCCATTTCTGCTCTCATGGCCTCCACCCACTTTAGGGAATCTATGTCTAACATAGCTTCCGCGTAAGTCACGGGATCCTCCTCACTAGTCAAGCTTTCCACCAGGTCACTATCCTGGTTATAACCATAATGGACTGGTGGCCTGGATACTCGAGTGGATTCTCTAGTTTGGTCACTACCTGGAACTTGTGGGACATCTCCCACTGCTGTTGAGCTCTCCTCATCAAGAACAATTTCCTGACAATGGGTGTCCGGGATGTAATCGGTCTCCAAAACTTGGCATTTTGACTACAAAACACTTTCTGCTCACTTAGGTCATAGAAAAGGTAACCTACAGAGCCTTTTGGGTTGTCTACAAATAGGCAACGGCTGGTTGGATTCCAACTTGTCTGTACTCGTTCTTTTTACGCATTAGAGACTGCGACTTACGTGCTGAATTGGGTTCCAGCCAGATCAGTTCCGAACACTCCATATGAATGTTAGACCAGAAAGAAACCAAGTGTCAAACACTTGAAGAAAGGCTCACAGGTGGGAAGATCTTCTGCAGTTAGAAAATCCAAAGGACCATCCTTTACCAACCTTGTGATTCGGTCAACACCAATGTGGCCAAGTTGGTAATGCCATGGACACTTGGGATTAACTATATCACGGGCTCTCTTTTTGGGGATTTCAACCCACGTAGTTTCGATTATGTTAGTTTCTAGAGAAAGATTTAGAACATAGAGACCGTTCTCCAGTTCTCCGTATGCGATGAATCTGTTTTTTCTTTTAATAGTAATCGTATTACTAAAGAAGACAGAATAACCATCTGCACACAGTTTTGAAACAGAAGTCAAATTTCTCCTTAAATTTTGTACATAAAGACAATCTTTTAGTACAATTATTCATTCTCTAAAAATTAACTCCACGATTCCTATTGCTGTGGCTGCAACAGTTGCAGAAGTCCCCAAGTAGTGTGTAACTTCTCATTCACTCAGTCTTTTGCTTACTTTGAACCCTGCAGTGAGTTAGACGCATGAGTTGAAGCCCCGGAGTCAATACACTAGGACGCAGAAGCTACCAATAAATTGGTTTCTATAACACAAGATTCGAAATTAGCTTTCTTGGATTCCAGGTAGGCAGGACAGTTCCTTTTCTAGTGGCTAGTCTTCTTGCAGAAGTGATAGACATCCGATGCTTTGTCTTTCTTCTGCTTCTTACCCTTAGTGGATTTCTTCTGAGGCTTCTTTGCCTTCCTCTTTCTCTTGCCTGTCTTTCTAGTCAGTTCTTCAGCTTGTTCATGTTATAGTTCACGATGAACGGATTAAAGGAAGGAGGCAAAGAATTAAGGATAGCATCTATCTGGGTTGCAAGTGTTAGACAGTTTTGTATGGCCTTAGCTTCAATCAAAATGATGCACTTTATGAGTTTATTGTAAATGAATAAAAGTGCATATTTGATTCATGTTCCTTTGGTATGTTTCTGTGTAATACCCTTAAATTGGACACTTAATGAGACTCGTGTTAGTTTAGAATGTTCACAGCCAGTGGGTCGGTCTGGGGAGACCTATCTTGACAAGGCTGACACTGTGGCGCCACCAAGTCGGTTGTGGTGGCTTGTCTCATCTACCGATGTGAGACCCTAGGCACTTATAGTGTGGGCTTATTTGAATCTTTGAACTGGACCAGATTTCCAGTATTGCCCTAGACCTTGGAGATTGATGGGCAAAACTGGAAAGTTATACCCAACCCCTAGACTCGATTATGATACTGCACTAGGTGTTGGATTGGGCTGTCTTTGATGTAGTCGTCGCCTACAACAATTCGATCTCCAGCCATTGGGAGAAATCAAGATTGGATCTTGATTCAATCTTTTGGAGAAAAGATTGGTGGGAGTTGTATTCACAAGCCGTCCAGGTGATTCTTGAGAAGGATCAATTTCTTTTGGAAGAATACTGCTGATTCTACTCCATCCTGCACTGCGCCATCTTCAGTGGGAGTAGATTTTGGATCCTACCTTGGGCGTGAACACCTCCATTGAGAGATATTGTTACTCTGTATCAGGTATTATCTCTCCCTACTCCTTTTGGTTCAGATATGGTTCAGTTTATGGTTCAAGAATGATCATTGAAAATAAGATTTTCTAAATAGGGAATTCGATTCCCAGTTGAAGGGAGAGAAAAATTTTTGAAATTCGCCCCCTTTATTCTGCAATCTTTGGGCGTCCATGTGATGGATTTCCTATCCCTTCAGCAAGGTCCAGCCCGGATCCAAGAGCCTCCAGTTCATTGATGAATCCCATCATCCGAAGACAATGATCGTGAACTTGTTTGCCCTTGGACATTTGTGCGGTCATGAACTGTTTCGACTGCAGAACAGTTTCTGCTCACTTGGGTCATAGAATATGTAACCTACAAAGCCTTTTGGGTTGCCTATAAATAGGCAACGGCTGGTCATGGATTCCAACTTGTCTGCACTCATTCTTTTAACGTGTGCTAAACAACCCCAAATCTTCAAGTGTCTGACACTTGGATTTTTTCTGGTCCAATGTTCATATGGAGTATTCGGAACCGGTTTGGTTGAAACCCGGTTCAGCACGTAAATCGTAGTCTCTTATGCATAACCCCAAAAGGATGTGGGTAACTCTGAGTGTATGAGAAGCGACTGGACCATATGCAATAAGGTCCTATTCCTCCTCTCTGAAACACCGTTAAGTTGTGGTGTAGCAAAATGAGCTAATTGTGATACTATCCCATTGTCCTTTAAGTAGTCCCTGAATTCGTCAGAGAGATATTCACCACCTCGGTCTGATCGAAGGGCTTTAATTTCTCTCCCTAACTCTTTCTCGACCTCTTGTCTAAACTCTTTGAAATTTTGAAAGTATTCAGACTTGTGTCTCATTAGGTACACGTAACCATATCGTGAGAAATCATCTGTGAAGTTGATGAAATACACGTGTTGATTCCATGTCCTAACACTCACGGGACCACATACATCAGTATGTATTAGGTCAATTGTGCCTGTACATCTTTCAGGCTAACCGTTAAATTGCCGTTTCGTCATCTTGCCTTGTAGGCAAGGCTCACTAATGGGAAGATCTTCTACAGTTAAAAAATCCAAAGGACCATCCTTTACCAACCTAGTTATTCGGTCAACACCGATGTGGCTAATTCAGTAATGCCACAGACACATATGATTTACTGTATCACGGGCTTTCTTCTTGGGGATTTCAGCCGACGTAGTTTCGGTTATGTTAGTTTCTAGAGAAGGATGCATAACATAGAGAACATTCTCCAGTTCCCCATATGCGATGAATCTGTTATTAATTTTAGTAGTAATCGTATTACTCACTGCCTGAGCAATGTCAGGGCAAGTGCACAGCATGGCATACATGATGCTCCCTATGGTAGAGGCATAGGGAACATCTTTCATGCCATCAATCTCCTCAGAAGTCTTGGGAGACATTTTCTTGGAGGGAGTGACTCCGTACCTGAAAGGAACATTTTCTTTCTTGGAGTTTTCAATGTTGTATCTTTTGACTATTTTGTCAATGTAGGCAGATTGGGATAATCCTATTATCTGCTTCGATCTATCTCTAGAGAGTCGAATACCCAGTATTTAGGAGGCTTCTCTAAGATCTTTAATGGAGAATTGCTGTGAAAACTATACTTTCACCGTAGTCAACATTCCTATATCATTCCCAATGAGTAGAATGTCGTCTACATACAGAACCAAGAAGGTAACCTTATCTCCACTATACTTCTTGTAAACATAGGGTTCATCCGGATTGTGGTCGAAGTCAAACGATTTGACGACAGAGTCAAAATGGATGTTCCAACTTTTAGAAGCTGGATTAAGTCCATAAATGGATTTATTAAGTTTACATATCATGTTTTCCTAACCCGCAGCTATGAAGCCTTGCGGCTGCTGCATATAGATATCTTCAGTTAGATCTCCATTCAGGAATGCAGTTTTGACATCCTTTTGCCAAATCTCATAATCATGGTATGCTGCTACAGCTAGCAGGATCCTAATGGATTTAAGCATGGCCACAAGCAAAAAGATTTCCTCATAATCGATGCCCTCTTTCTGAGTGTACCCTTTCGCCACCAGACAAGTTTTGAAGGTCTCAACTCTACCATCGGGGCCCTCTTCCTCTTGTAAATCCATTTGCAACCGATTGCTTTTACCCCGGAGGGCGGATCTACTAGAGTGCAGACTTCATTGGTATCCATTGAGTCCATCTCCACTCTCATGGCCTCCACCCACTTCTGGGAATCTATGTCCAACATAGCTTTCGATAAATCACGGGATCCTTCTCACTAGTCAAGGTTTCCACCAAGTAACTATTCTGGTCATAACCATAACGGACTGGTGGCCTGGATACCCAAGTGGATCTTCTAGGTTGGTCACTACCTGGAACTTGTGGGACATATCCCACTTCTCCTGAGCTCTCCTCATCAAAAATTACTTCCTGACGATGGGTGTCCAGTATGTAATCGGTCTCCAAGAATTGGGCATTTCGACTGTTGAACACTTTCTGCTCACTTGGGTCATAGAATAGGTAACCTACAGCGACTGGTCTTGGATTCCTACTTGTCTGCACTCGTTCTTTTAACGTGTGCTGGACAACCCCAAATCTTCAAGTGTCTGACACTTGGTTTTTTCCTGTCCAAAGTTCATATGGAGTGTTTGGAACCGATTTGGTTGGAACCCGATTCAGCACGTAAAATGTAGTCTCTAATGCGTAACCCCAAAAGGATCTGGGTAACTCTGAGTGTATGAGAAGCGATCGGACCATATCCAATAAGGTCCTATTCCTCCTCTCTGAAACACCGTTAAGTAGTGGTGTAGCAGGAGGAGCTTATTATGATACTATCCCATTGTCCTTTAAGTAGTCCCTGAACTCGTCGTAGAGATACTCGCCACCTCAATCAGATCGAAGGGTTTTAATTTCTCTCCCCAACTGTTTCTCGACCTCTTGTCTAAACTCTTTGAACTTTTCAAAGGATTCAGACTTGTGTCTCACTAGGTACACGTAACCATAATGTGAGAAATCATCTGTGATGGTGATGAAATACATGTGTTGATTCCGTGTCCTAGCTCTTAGGGGACCACATACATCTATATGTATTAGGTCAAGTGTGCCTGTACATCTTTCAAGCTTAGCATTAAATGGTCGTTTCACCATCTTGCCTTGTAGGCAAGGCTTTTAAGTGGGAAGATCTTCTACAATTAGAAATTTCAAAGGATTATCCTTTACCACCCTTGTGATTCGGTCAACTCTGATGTGGCCAAGTCGGTAATGCCATAGACACGTGGGATTAACTGTATCACGGGCTCTCTTCTTGGAGATTTCAGCCGACGTAGTTTTGGTTAGGTTAGTTTCTAGAGAAGGATGTAGAACATAGAGACCGTTCTCCAGTTCCCCGTATGCGATGAATCTGTTATTTCTTTTAATAGTAATCGTATTTCTAAAGAAGACAGAATAACCATCTGCACACAGTTTTGAAAGAGAAATCAAATTTCTTCTTAAATTTTGTACATAAAGACAATCTTTGAGTACAAAATTTCCTTCTCTAAAAATTAACTCCACGGTTCCTATTGTCGTGGCTGCAATAGTTGCAGTAGTCCCCAAGTAGAGAGTGATTTCTTCTTCACTCAACCTTCTGCTTACATTGAACCCCTGCAGTGAGTTACACGCATGAGTTGAAGCCACAGAGTCAATACACCAGGACGCAAAAGCTACCAATAAATTGGTTTCTATAACACAAGTTTCAAAATTACTTTTCTTGGATTCCAGGTAGGTAGGACAATTCCTCTTCTGGTGGCCGGTCTTTTTGCAGAAGTGATAGGCATCCGATGCTTTGTCTTTCTTCTGCCTTTTTGCTCTTAGTGGATTTCTTCTGAGGCTTCTTTGCCTCCTCTTTCTCTTGCCCGTTTTGCTAGTTTCAACAGGCATAGCTTCTGGCTCATCCTTTTTAATCAGTCTTCAGCTCTTTGCAATATATTGCTGAGCTCTTGCAAGCTGACATTTAGCTTGTTCATGTTATAGTTCATGATGAAGGGATTAAAGGAAGGAGGCAAAGAATTAAGTATAGCATCTATCTCTGTTGCGAGGTCCAGCCCGGATCCAAGAGCCTCTAGTTCGTTGATGTAACCCATCATCCAAAGACAATGGTCATGAACTTGTTGTCCCTTGGACATTTGAGTGGTCATGAACTATTTCAAGACCTTTTATCGAGTAGAATGATTCTGCTCTTCATACATCATCCTCAGGCTGTTCAATATGTCCTTGGCAAGTTCGATCTGATCGAACTGCCTCTGTATTGGGTTGTTTAGGGAGGCGATGATGTAACACCGGGCTAGGGAGTTTTTCTCCTCCCATTCCTTATAGTCTCTCCTTCGGGCCTCAGAAGCCCTGTCTCCCGGACGCTCCAGGCAGGATTCTTTGCCACTTTGTCCAGCTTTTATGATGTTAGGACGAGGATAAGGTTCTTGTACCAGTCGGCGTAGTTTGGGCCCATAAGCTTGTTGTCATCAAGAAGCTTTGCAAAAGATCCGTTTGCCATTTTCTGATAAAAGAGCAAACATCAGTCTACAACCTAAGTTGAATCATGTTCATTTCATAGATATGGCTTTTAATCTACGATCCATTTCCATTTATTCATCTCTGAGATTTCCCTCCTTTCTCAGTGACGGAGATTACGGGTTGTCTCTGAAAATGTGGGAAATCACATAGGGTGCATGGAGCCAACTGTTTCAGCTGCATAACCCCACCACCTTTCTGTGAAGGATCATATCTACTAATCATATGAGTTTTCCCTTTGGCCTCTGTCAGACAAGGTTCAGAGCCATTTTCAGGTAAACCTTTCTGTCTAGTGAGTGCTTACCCATCATATTCGTGAACACCATGGTACCGTGAGAGAGTTCTAATTTTCTGGTGAAGCCCCTCCCACATCGGTCTATGATGCCCCTATCATCTTATGAAACACTTAGACAAGCGCAACTACAAATGCATAGCCCATTTTCTGGTGCGTTTCCTCATTACTGAAAGACCCATTCTCATGCTAATGATGGAAGGCCTTTAGAGAGTTCATCATATGAATCTCCCTATCACTTGCACTCATATTAGCTGGAGGGAACAAATAATTATGCCCTAGTTTGATTTAGGTCAAACCAAAGTGGCTCCCACTGACTTTCATAAAGTCAGATTTCGGTGGGCCTTAAATCGACTAGGGTTCCACACGTAACCTTTTGATGAGGTGTGGGGCCCACCACTAAGGGAGGTCATCCAATGACCAAAAGGTACACCATGGCAATGATGTTCATTCCCCCATGGTGTGCACTAGAGCCACTGTCGAATGAGCATGGGCCAAGTACTTATGGCCCATGTACGGAGCACATGACACATTCATACATCTCATGTAGGAATAGATTGATTCCAATTAATTAATTAGCTGTAAGGCCCATTGGAAGCCTGTTAAAATTCCATAATATTAACCATTAATATTATCTAGGTATATGGCTGAATTAGGGTTACCCAGTTCGGCCCATATAGCTTTATCCTTTAAAGTGGGTTTTTTGCAGTTTTAACTATTTAAAACTGGGCCTTTACTGGTTGGGCCAAATTAACCATTTAATTAAATATCAATCCTCAGGCCCATTAGTGGGAAAAATTAGGGCTGACTTTCAGCCTTGATTAAACCCTAGATTTGGTCCAAACAGTTTGAACCAATCTTGGTTCGAATGGGTCTAGGGTTTGATTTTTAATTAAATCCTTAATTCAATAAAATAATCTGAAATTAAATAACTGATAAAAGAAAAACAAAAATCAGTTAATCAGGGCTGTTCGCACACTCCATCCAACAAAACAGAGGTTAGATCAGAGATTGCAGTTTCTCAAACTGCAAATCGTAGATATCGAATCTCTCATCTGCGAAATCTCCTTCTCTGCGCCTCCAGCTTTGATCCAAAATTAAAAATAAATAGAAATCCATTTCTATTAATTATTACATCAGATCGACTGCCTATGCATTGAGTATAAAAATAAAAAAAAAATTTATAGACCAAATGTAATAAATAAATTCAATAAACTGCCAATCTTGCAGTTTTCCCTGCGCAAACCAAGATTTTGATCTCCTCTTGTACGAACAACCCATAAATCAAGAAAATTATAAAGAACTATTCTAAATAATAACCAGATTTATTTCAAATTAATTTTAGATTATTTGCGCAGGTTCAGATCTGAAACAGAATGGTTCAAGATTTGAACCATGGCTCTGATGCCACAGAAGGGATAGGAAATCCATCACATGGATGCCCAAGATTGCTGAATAAAGGGGGCGAATTT
The DNA here is from genome assembly GCF_056320005.1 of Nelumbo lutea. Classification (NCBI taxonomy): domain Eukaryota; kingdom Viridiplantae; phylum Streptophyta; class Magnoliopsida; order Proteales; family Nelumbonaceae; genus Nelumbo; species Nelumbo lutea. The sequence continues at coordinate 38,630,312 of NC_142691.1, forward strand.
CAAAAATTTTTCTTTCCCTTCAACTGGGAATCGAATTCCCTATTTAGAAAATCATATTTTCAAGGATCATTCTTGAATCATAAACTGAACCAGATCTGAACCAAAAGGAAGAGAGAGAGAGATAATACCTGATACAGAGAAACAATATCTCTCAATGGAGGTGTTCACGCCCAAGGTAGGATTCAAAATTTGCTCCCACTCAAGATGGCGCAGTGCTGGGTGGAGCAGAATCAACAGTGTTCTTCCCAAGAACTTGATCCTTCCCAAGAATCACCTGGATGACTTGTGAATAAAACTCCTACTAATCTTTTCTCCAAAAGATTGGAATCAAGATCCAATCTTGATTTCTCCCAAGGAATGGAGATCGAACTGCTATAGGCGGCAACTACAGAAAGGAGGTGGTTAGAGAGTATTTGTAGGGTGCAGAATTCTATCTTCTGTAACACCCAGGGACTGTGGGCAGATGAAAGATTAGCCCATCAGGTATTATCCTCAATGGTGTTAGTCTCAGCCCATAATGATCATACACTGCCCGACAAGAGAGGACCTCTCCCTCGGCTGCAAGGAACAGTGTTGCACTCTCTCAAGTATGGATCCCGGGAATTAAAACCTATTTGCAAACATTTGAAAACCATAATATATATACTTTTATATATCATATAAAATATATTCTGCAAAACAAATCTCAACGATTGAAATCGGCTGCCGGCAGTCTTGGTTTCTATCAGTGAGAGTGCATCCCCTATCGTTACCTTTGTCCGACAAAGGGGCTGATTCTATCATTATGATCTCCCACTCAGATGAATTCTTAGACTGTCCCAACATACCCAAGTTTTGACCCCCGCTAAGGATCTCACTGATTGATACATCAAAAACAGCCCAATCCGGCACCTAGTGCAGTATCATAATCGAGTCTAGGGGTCGGGTGTAACTTTCCAGTTTTGCCCATCAATCTCCAAGGTCCATGGCAATATTGGAAATATGGTATAGTTCAAAGATTCAATTAATCCCACACTGTGTGTGCCTAAGGTCTCACCTTGGTAGCTGATGAGACAAGCCACCCCAACCGACTTGGTGGCACCACAGTGTCAGCCTTGTCAGGATAGGTCTCCCCAGACCGACCCACTAGCTGTGAACATTCTAAAGTAACACGAGTCTCATTAAGTGTCCAGTTTAAGGGTATTACACAGAAACATACCAAGGGAACATGAATCAAATATGCACTTTTATTCATTTACAATAAATTCATAAAGTACATCATTTTGATTGAAGATAAGGGCATACAAAACTGTCTAACACACCATGGCAATGATGTGCATTCAGCCATGGTGTGCGTTAGAGCCACTGCCGATTGAGCATGGGCCAAGCTCTTATGGCCCATGTACACAGCACATCAGACATCCATACATCTCATGCGGGGATAAATAGATCCAATCAATTAATCATCTGTAAGGCCCATTGGAAGCCCGTTTTAAATCCACAATATTAACCATTAGTATTATGTGGGTATATGGGATGAAATAATGTTACACAGTTCGGCCCATATAGCTTTATCCTTTGAAGTGGGCTTTTGGTAGTTTTAACTATTTAAAACTAGGCTTTTACAGGTTGGGCCGAATTAACTATTTAATTAAATATCAATCCTCAGGATCATTAGTGGGAAAATTATGACTGACTTTCAGCCTTGATTAAACCCTAGAGTCCAAATAGTTTGAACCAATCTTGGTTCGAATGGGTCTAGGGTTTGATCTTTAATTAAATCTTTAATTCACGAAAATATTCTAAAATTGAGGAACTGATAAAACTTAATCAAGAATCTGTTAAATAGGGTTGTTCGCACAATCCATCCTACAAAACAGAGGTTAGATCACAGATTGCAGTTTCACAAACTGCAAATCGCAAGTAGCGAATGTCCCATCTGCGAGATCTCCTTCCATGCGCCGCCATCTTCGATCAAAAAATAAATAGAAATAGAAAACCTAATTTCTATTATAATTACATCAGATCGAATGCCTAATACATTGAGTCTAAGAAAAAAAATATTTACAGACCAAATGTAATAAATAAATCAAGAAACTGCAAATCTTGCAATTTTCCCTGCGTAAACCAAGAATTCGATCTCCTCTTGTACGAATAGCCCATAAATCATGAAAATCATAAAGAACTATTCAAAACAATAATCAGATTTATATAAAATTAATTTCAGATTATTTTTCCATCAATTTTGGGAACAAATTTCCCAAAACCCATATCTGCGCAAATCGGGTAGAACGCCTTCTGCCCATTTGCGCACGTTCAGATCTAAAACAAATTGGTTCATGATTTGAACCATGGCTCTGATACCACTGAAGTGATAAGATATCCATCAGATGGACGCCCAAAGATTGCGGAATAAAGGGGTGAATTTCAAAAATTTTTCTCTCCCTTCAACTGGGAATCGCATTCCCTATTTAGAAAATAATATTTTCAAGGATCATTCTTAAACCATAAACTGAACCAGATCTGAACCAAAAGGAGTGGGGAAGGATTATACCTGATACGGAGAAATAATATCTCCCAATGGAGGTGTTCCCGCCCAAGGAAGGATCCAAAATCTGCTCCCACTGAAGATGGCGCTGTGCAGGATGGAGCAGAATCAGCAGTGTTCTTCCAAAAGAACTTGACCCTTCGCAAGAATCAACTGGATGATTGTGAATACAGCTCCAATCAATCTTTTCTCTAAAATATTGGTATCAAGATCAAATCTTGATTACTCCTGTGGAGTGTAGGAGATTGAACTATTGGAGGCGGCGGCTACAGAAAGGAGGTGGCAAGAGAGTATTCGCAGGGTGTAGAATTCTCTCTCTTTGAGATTTCAGCTCTGAAGACAAGAATGTATTGGTTGCATGTCTAAAGGCTGCCGCCCCCCTAAGTGGTTCCTGGGCGAAACCACCCTGTAACACCCAAGGACTGTGGGTAGATGCAAGATTATCCAATTAGGTATTATCCTCAATGATCTTACACTTAACCTTTCAGCCCATAACGATCATACACTGTCCGACAAGAGCGGACCTCTCCCTCGGCTGCAAGGAATAGTGTTGCACTCTCCGCTTATATGAATCCCGAGAATTAAAACCTTTTGCAAATCATTTCGAAACCATAATATATATACTTTTATATATCATATAAAATATATTTTGCAAAACAAATCTCAACAATTGAAATCGGCTGCCGGCAGTCTTGGTTTCCATTAATGAGAGTGCATCCCTGATCATTACCTCTTTTCCGACAAAGGGGATGATCCTGCCACTATGATCACCCACTTAGATGAATTTTCAGACTGTCCCAACATACCCATGTTTTGACCCCCACTAAGGATCTCACTAATTGGTATGTCAAAGACAACTCAATCCGACACCTAGTGCAGTATCATAATCGAGTCTTGGGGTCGGGTGTAACTTTCCAATTTTGCCCATCAATCTCTAAGATCTAGGGCAATACTGGAAATTTGGTCTAGTTCAAAGATTCAATTAATCCTACACTGTATGTGCCTAGGGTCTCACCCTGGTAGCTAAGACAGGCCACCCCTACCGACTTGGTGGCACCACAGTGTCAGCTTTGACAGGGTAGGTCTCCCAGACCGACCCTCTGGTTGTGAACATTCTAAACTAACACGAATCTCGTTAAGTTTTCAGTTTAAAGGAATTACACAAAAATATACCAAGGGAACAAGAATCAAATATGCACTTTTTCTCATTTACAATAAACTCATAAAGTACATCATCTTGATTGAAGCTAAGGGCATACAAAACTGTCTAACATCGTCCACTTGCATTTAGGTCCAATCAGGTACTAGCTGGAGTCGATGACCCAGTATATAGGTGGCTTCTCCAAGATGTTTCATGGAGAATTGCTGTGAAAGCTATACTCTCACCGTAGTTAGCATTTCTAATGGAGGGATAGGAAAACCATCACATGGACGCCCAAAGATTGCGGAATAAAGGGGGCGAATTTCAAAAAAAATTTCTTTCCCTTCAACTGGGAATCAAATTCCCTATTTGGAAAATCATATTTTCAAGGATCATTCTTGAACCCTAAACTGAACCAGATATGAACCAAAAGGAGTAGGGAGAAATAATACCTGATACAGATAAGTAATATCTCCCAATGGATGTGTTCACACCCCAGGAAGGATCCAAAATTTGCTCCCACTGAAGATGGCGCAGCGCAGAGTGGAGTAGAATCAACAGTGTTCTTCCATAAAAACTTGACCCTTCTCAAGAATCACCTGGACGGCTTGTGAATACAACTCCCACCAATCTTTTCTCCAAAAGATTGGAATCAATATCCAAACTTGATTTCTTCCAAGAACAGGAGATCGAACTGCTGTAGGTGGCGGCTGCAGGAAGGAGGTGGCAAGAGAGTATTTGCAAAATGCAGAATTCTATCTTCTCTGATTTCAGCTCTGAAGACAAGGCTATCTATTGCTTGTTTGTGATTGTGGTGCCTAAAGGCTGCCGCCCCCTCTTCCTTTTATAGACTTAAAGGGATCAACTCCTAATTCCATTAGGAGTTGCTAGCCCAAATCATATTTGGATTAGAAGTCCTTTTAAGATAAGGGATAACCCTTATCTTATCTGCAGATTAGATCAACCATCTCCTAATCTAATTAGGAAGTTTCCAGATCTAAATCTCATTTAGATCTTGGACTCTCTAAGTGGATAGGGTGTGGGCCCAATCCTATCATTTGATCCATCTCAGAATTTGCCCCTTAAGTGACTAATCAAATTAGCCCAGTTCGAAATGGGTTTAAGCCCCTTTTAAGATTATGTATTCATTTAGCCTTCCAAACTGCTGCCCAGTTGGGCTTCATTCTATGGCGTGGGACCCAAACATTGATCTACACATCAGCCACATGGGTTCAGCCCAGCCTTTGTTACAAGGCCTGGCCGAATGCACTTTTATGGATAGTGCACCCCCTGAAACCCATCTCAAGGGCTCTATGGGCCCAACACTTACCCTAAGTTGTCCCTGGGCCAAGCCACCTTGTAACACCCAGGGACTATGGGCAGATGCAAGATTAGCCCATCAGGTATTATCCTCAGGGTCTTACACTTAACCTCTCAGCCCATAATGATCATACACTGCCCGACAAGAGAGGACCTCTCCCTCGGGTGCAAGGAACAGTGTTGCAGTCTCTATTATATGTATCCCGGGAATTAAAACCTTTTGTAAATCATTTCGAAACCATAATTTATATACTTTTATATCTCATATAAAATATATTTTGCAAAACAAATCTCAACGATTGAAATCAGTTGCCGGCAGTCTTGGTTTCCATCAATGAGAGTGCATCCCCGATCATTACCTTTGTACGACAAAGGGGCTGATCCTATCACTCTGATCACCCACTCAGATGAATTCTCAGACTGTCCCAACATACCTAGGTTTTGGCCCCCGCGAAGGATCTCCAAGGTCCATGGCAATACTGGAAATTTGGTCCAGTTCAAAGATTTAATTAATCCTACACTGTATGTGCCTGGGGTCTCACCCCGGTAGTTGAGACAAGCCCCCGCAAATGACTTGGCGGCACCACAGTATCTGCCTTGTCAGGATAGGTCTCCCTAGACCGACCCACTAGCTGTGAACATTCTGAACTAACGCGAGTTCATTAAGTGTCCAGTTTAAGGGTACTAAACAGAAATATACCAAGTGAACATGAATCAAATATGCACTTTTATTCATTTACAATAAACTCATAAAGTACATCATTTTGATTGAAGCTAAGACCATACAAAACTATCTAACAGCTCCCATTTGCACTTAGGTCCAATCAGGTACTAGCCGGAGTCCCATGCTTTCTACGTGTTTCTCATACACTTTCTATGATAGTGGCTTTATTAATGGGTCAGCTACATTTTCCACTGATGCTTCCTTCTGAATTAGGACGTCCCCTCTACCAACAATCTCCCTTAGTACATGGTATTTCCTCTCGATGTGATTCGACTTCGAGTCGGCTCGTGGCTCCTTAGCCTGAGTCATAGATCCATTGTTATCACACAACAATGGGATGGGTGATGTGCTGGACGGAACTACTCCCAACTCGTGAATGAACTTTTTCATCCACATGGCTTCTTTGGCAGCCTCACTTGTGGCAATGTACTCGTCATCGGTCGTGGAGTCTGCAGTGGACTCCTGTTTGCTGCTTTTCCAAAAATATCACACGATCCTATCGTGAAAACATATCCAAATATAGACTTTCTATCATCTGGATCCGACTGGAAATCGGCATCAGTATACCCTTGGATCTGTAGTGAATTACCATCGAATATTAGACAAAACTCTTTTGTCCTTCGAAGGTACTTAGGTATGTTTTTCACAGTAGTCCAGTGCTCCTGCCTTGGGTTGGCCTGAAATCTGTTTACTACACTCACTACCTGAGCAATGTCAGGGCGAGTGCACAACATGGCATACATGATGCTCCCTACGGCAGAGGCATAGGGAACGTATTTCATGCCATCAATCTCCTCAGAAGTCTTGAGAGGCATCTTCTTGGAGAGAGTGACTCTGTGCCTGAAAGGAACATTTCCTTTCTTGGAGTTTTCCATGCTGTATCTTTTGACTATTTTGTCAATGTAGGCAGATTGGGATAATCCTATTATCCACTTCGATCTCTCTATAGAGTTGAAGACCCCATATATAGGAGGCTTTTCCAAGATCTTTCATGGAGAATTTCTGTGAAAGCCATACTTTTACCGTAATCAACATTCCTACATCCTTCCCAATGAGTAGAATGTCATCAACATACAAAACCAAGAAGGTAACCTTACCTCCACTATACTTCCTGTAAACACAGGGTTCATCCGGATTCTGCTTGAAGTCAAAAGATTTGACAGTAGAGTCAAAATGGATGTTCCAACTTCTAGAAGCTTGCTTAAGTCCATAGATGGATCTACTGAGTTTACATACCATGTTTTCCTGACCCGCAGCTATGAAGCCTTGTGGCTGCTGCATATAGATATCTTGAGTAAGATCTCCATTCAGGAATGCAGTTTTGTCATCCATTTGCCAAATCTCATAATCATGGTATGCTGCTATAGGTAGCAGGATCCTACTGGATTTAAGCATAGCCACAGACGAAAATGTTTCCTCATAATCGATGCCCTCTTTCTGAGTGTACCCTTTCGCCACCAGATGAGCTTTGAAGGTCTCAACCCTACGATCGGGGCTTTTCTTCCTCTTGTAAATTCATTTGCAACCGATTGCTTTTACCCCGGAGGGCGGATAATAGATTACAGACACCATTGGTCTCCATTGGGTCCATCTCTGCTCTCATGGCCTCCACCCACTTCTGGGAATCTATGTCCAACATAGCTTCCGCGTAAGTCATGGGATCCTCCTCACTAGTCAAGGATTCCACCAGGTAACTATTCTGGTCTTAACCATAACGGACTGGGGGCTTGGATACCCAAGTGGATCTTCTAGGTTGGTTACTACCTGGAACTTATGGGACATCTCCCACTACTCCTGAGCTCTCCTCATCAAGAACAATTTCTTGACGATGGGTGTCCAGGATATAATCGGTCTCCAAGAATTGGGCATTTCGACTGCAGAACACTTTCTATTCACTTGGGTCATTGAATAGGTTACCTACAGAGCCTTTTGGGTAGCCTACAAATAAGCAACGGCTGGTCTTGGATTCCAACTTGTCTGCACTCGTTCTTTTAACGTGTGATGGACAACCCAAATCTTCAAGTGTCTGACACTTGGTTTCTTTCCGGTCCAAAGTTCATATGGAGTGTTTGGAACCAATTTGGTTGGAACCCGATACAGCACGTAAATCACAGTTTTTAAGGCGTAACACCAAAAGGATGTGGGTAACTCTGAGTGTATGAGAAGTGACCGGACCATATCCAATAAGGTCCTATTCCTCCTCTCTGAAACACCGTTAAGTTGTGGTGTAGAGGAGGAGCTAATTGTGATACTATCTCGTTGTGCTTTAAGTAGTCCCTGAATTCGTCAGAGAGATACTCGCCACCTCGATCAGATCAAAGGGCTTTAATTTCTCTCCCCAACTGTTTCTCGACCTCTTGTCTAAACTCTTTGAACTTTTCAATGGATTCAGACTTGTGTCTCATTACGTACACATAACCATATCGTGAAAAATCATCTGTGAAGGTGATGAAATACACATGTTGATTTTGTGTCGTAACACTCAGGGGACCACATACATCAGTATGTATTAGGTGAAGTGTGCCTGTATGTCTTTCAGGCTTTCCGTCAAATGGCCGTTTCGTCATCTTGCCTTGTAGGCAAGGCTCACCGGTGGGAAGATCTTCTACAGTTATAAAATCCAAAGGACCATCCTTTACCAACCTTGTGATTTGGTCAACACCGATGTGGCCAAGTCGGTAATGCCACTGACACGTGGGATTAACTATATCACGGGCTCTCTTCTTGGAGATTTCAGCCGACGTAGTTTCGTTTATTTTAGTTTCTAGAGAAGGATGTAGAACATAGAGACCATTCTCCAGTTCCCCGTATGCAATTAATCTGTTATTTCTTTTAATAGTAATTGTATTACTAAAAAAGATAGAATAACCATTTGCACACAGTTTTGTAACAGAAATCAAATTTATCCTTTAATTTTGTACATAAAGACAATCTTTCAGCACAATTTTTCCTTCTCTAAAAATTAACTCCATGGTTCCTATTGCCGCATCTGCAATAGTTGCAGTAGTCCCCAAGTAGAGAGTGACTTCTCCTTCACTCAGCCTTCTGCTTACCTTGTACCCCTGTCGTGAGTTACACGCATGAGTTGAAGCCCCGGAGTCAATACACCAGGATGTAGAAGCTACGAATTAATTGGTTTCTATAACACAAGTTTGGAAATTACCTTTCTTGGATTCCTGGTAGGCAGGACAAATCTTTTTCCAGTGGCCGGTCTTTTTGCAGAAGTGACAGGCATCCAATGCTTTGTCTTTCTTCTGCTTCTAATCTAGTGGCTTTCTTCTGAGGCTTCTTTGCCTTTTTCTTTCTCTTGCCCCTCTTGCTAGTTTCAACAAACATAGCTACAGGCTCATCCTTTCTAATCAGTTCTTCGGCTCTTTTCAACATATTGCTGAGCTCTTGCAAGCTGACATTCAGCTTGTTCATCTTATAGTTCATGATGAACGGATTAAAGGAAGGAGGCAAAGAATTAAGGATAGCTTCTATCTGGGTGCCTAAGTCCAGCCCAGATCCAAGATCCTCCAGTTAGTTGATGTTACCCATCATCCGAAGACAATGGTCGCGAACTTGTTGGCCCTTGGACATTTGTGCGGTCATGAACTGTTTCAAGACCTTTTGTCGAGTAGAATGATTATGCTCTTCATACATCATCCTCAGATTGTCCAATATGTCATTGGCAAGTTTGATCTGATTGAACTGCCTCTGTATTGGGTTGTCCAAGGAGGCAATGATGTAACACCGGGCAAGGGAGTTTTTCTCCTCCCATTCCGGATACTCTCTCCTTCGGGCCTCAGAAGCCCTGTCACCTGGACGTTTTGGGGCAGGATTCTTTGCCACTTTGTCCAGCTTTTTAGAAGCTAGGACCCACTTTGTCCAGTTTGGGCCCTTAAGCTTGTTGTCATCTAGAAGCTTTGCAAAAGATCCATTTGTCATTTTCTAATAATAGAGAAAACATCAGTCCACAACCTAATTTGATTCATGTTCATTTCATAGATATCGATTTTAATCTACGATCCATTTTCATTTATTCATCTCTGAGATTTCCCTCATTTATCAGTGATGGAACTACAGGTTGTCTCTGGAAATGTGGAAAATCACATAGGGTGCATGGAGCCAACTGTTTCAGCTGCATAACCCCACCACTTTTCTGTGAAGGATCATATCCACTCATCATATGAGTTTCCCTTTGGCCTCTGTCAGACAATGTTCAGAGCCATTTTCAAGTATACCTTTATGTCCAGTGAGTGCTTACCCATCGTATTTGTGAATGCCAAGGTACCGTGAGAGGGTTCCCATTTTCTGGTGAAGCCCCTCCCACATCGGTCTATGACAACCCTATCATCTTATGAAACACTCAGACAAGCCCAACAGCAAATAGATAGCCCATTTTCTGGTGCGTTTCCTCATTACTGAAAGACCCATCCTCATGCTAATGATGGAAGGCCTTTAGAGAGTTCATCATATGAATCTCCCTATCACTTGCACTCATATTAGCTGGAGGGAACAGTTAATTACGCCCTAGTTTGATTTAGGTCAAACCACAGTGGCTCCCACTGACTTTCATAAAGCCAGATTTCGGTGGGCCTTAAATCGACTAGGGTTTCACACGTATCACTTGATGATGTGTGGGGCCCACCACTGAGGGAGGTCATCGAATGACCAAAAGGGACACTATGTGGGAAAATTAGGGCTGACTTTCAGCCTTGATTAAACCCTTAATCTGGTCCAAACAGTTTGAACCAATCTTGGTTCGAATGGGTCTAGGGTTTGATCTTTAATTAAATCCTTAATTCAAGAAAATATTCTGAAAATAAATTACTGATAAAAGAAAATCAAGAATCAGTTAACCATGGCTGTTCGCACACTCCATCCTGCAAACCAGAGGTTAGATTACAGATTGCAGTTTCACAAACTGCAAATCACAGATAGGGAATGTCCCATCTGCAAAATCTCCTTCTGTGTACCACCATCTTCGGTCCAAAAAATAAAATTAAATAGAAATCCTATTTCTTTTAATAATTACATCAGATCGAATGCCTATACATTGAGTCTAAAAATAAAAGAAAAAATTATTTACATACCAAATGTAATAAATAAATTCAAGAAACTTTAAATCTTGTACTTCTCCCTACGCAAACCAAGAATTCGATATCCTCTTGTACGAACAACCCATAAATAAAGAAAATCATATAGAACTATTCTAAATAATAATCAAATTTATATAAAATTAATTTTTGATTATTTGCCCATCAATTTTGGGAACAAATTTTCTAAAACCCATATCTGTGCAAATTGGGTAGAACGCCCTCTCCCTATTTGTGCAGGTTCAGATCTGAAACAGAATGATTCAAGATTTGAACCTAGCTCTGATACCACTAGAGGGATAGGAAAACTATCACTTGGATGCCCAAAGATTGGGGAATAAAGGGGGCAAATTTCAAAAAAATTTTCTCTCCCTTCAACTGGGAATCGAATTCCCTATTTGGAAAATCATATTTTCAAGGATCATTCTTGAACCATAAACTGAAGGAGATCTGAACTAAAAGGAGTAGGGAGAGATAATACTTGATACAGAGAAGTAGTATCTCCCAATGGAGGTGTTCACGCCCAAGGAAGGATCCAAAATCTGCTCTCACTGAAGAGGCACAGTGTAGGGTGGAGAAGAATCAACAGTGTTCTTCCAAAAGAACTTGACCCTTCTCAAGAATCACTTGGATGGCTTGTGAATACAACTTCCACCAATCTTTTCTCTAAAATATTGGAATCAAGATCCAATCTTGATTTCCCCCAAGAACTGGATATCGAACTTCTGTGATTTCAGCTCTGAAGATAAGACTATCTATTGCTTGCTTGTGATTGTGATGTCTAAAGGCTGCCGCCCCCTCTTCCTTTTATAGACTTCAGGGATCAGCTCCTAATCCCATTAGGAGTTGCTAACCCAAATCATATATGGATTAGAAGTCCCTTTAAGATAAGGGATAACCCTTATCTTATCTACAGATTAGATCAGCCATCTCCTGATCTAATTAGTAAGTTTCTAGATCTAAATCTTAGTTAGATCTTGGACTCTCTAAGTGGATAGGGTGTGGGCCAGGCTGCCGGCCCCCTCTTCCTTTTATAGACTTAAAGGGATCAGCTCCTAATCCCATTAAGAGTCGCTAACCCAAATCATATCAAGATTAGAAATCCCTTTAAGATAAGGGATAACCCTTATCTTATCTGTACATTAGATCAGCCATCTCCTACTCTAATTAGGAAATTTTCAGATCTAAATCTCATTTAGATCTTGGGCTCACTAAGTGGCTAGGGTGTGGGCCTCAAACATTGATCTACACATCAACCACATGGGTTCAGCCCAGCCTTTGTTACAAGGCCTAGCCGAATACACTGTTATGGATAATGCACCCCCTGAAACCCATCAGATGGGCTCTATGGTCCCAACACTTACCCTAAGTGGTCCCTGGGCCAAGCCACCTTATAACACCTAGGGACAGTGGGCAGATGCAAAATTAGCCCATTAGGTATTATCCTCAATGGTCTTACACTTAACCTCCCAGCCCATAATGATCATACACTGCCTGACAAGAGAGGACCTCTCCCTCGGCTGCAAGGAACAGTGTTGCACTCTCTCTTATATGGATCCCGAGAATTAAAACCTTTTGCAAATCATTTCGAAATAATATTTATATACTTTTATATCTCATATAAAATATATTTTGCAAAACAAATCTCAACGATTGAAATCGGCTGTTGGCAGTCTTGGTTTCCATCAATGAGAGTTCATCCTTGATCATTACCTTTGCTCGACAATGGGGCTGATCCTATCACTATGATCACCCACTCAGATGAATTTTCTGACTATCCCAACATACCCAGGTTTTGACCCCCGCTAAGGATCTCACTGATTGGTACATCAAAGACAACCCAATCCGACACCTAGTGCAGTATCATAATCGAGTCTAGGGGTTGGGTGTAACTTTGCAGTTTTGCCCATCAGTCTCCAAGGTCCAGGGCAATACTGGAAATATGATCCAGTTCAAAGATTCAATTAATCCTACACTGTATGTGCCTGGGGTCTCATTCCGGTAGCTGAGACAAGCCACCCCAACAGACTTGGTGGCACCACAGTGTCAGCCTTCTCAGGATCAGTCTCCCTAGACCGACCCACTAGCTGTGAATATTCTAAAGTAACACGATTCTCATTAAGTGTCCAGTTTAAGGGTATTACACAGAAACATTACAAGGGAATATTAACAAAATATGCACTCATAAAGCACATCATTTTGATTGAAGCTAAGGGCATACAAAACTGTCTAACACCTACATCATTCTCAATGTGTAGAATGTCGTCTACATACAGAACCAAGAAGGTAACCTTTATCTCTACTGTACTTCCTGTAAACACAGGGTTCATCCGTATTCTGCTCGAAGTCAAACGATTTGATAGCAGAGTCAAAACGGATGTTCTAACTTCTAGAAGCTTGATTAAGACCATAAATGGATCTATTGAGTTTACATACCATGTTTTCCTGACCCGCAGCTATGAAGCCTTGCGGCTGCTGCATATAGATATCTTCATAAAGATCCCCATTCAGGAATGCAGTTTGACATCCATTTGCCAAATCTCATAATCATGGTATGCTGCTACAGTTAGCATGATTCTAATGGATTTAAGCATGGCTACAGGGGAAAAAGGTTTCCTCATAATCGATGCCCTCTTTCTGAGTGTACCCTTTCGCCACCAGACGAGCTTTGAAGGTCTCAACCCTGCCATTGGGGCCCTTCTTCCTCTTGTAAATCCATTTGCAATCGATTGCTTTTACCCCGGAGGGCGGATCTACTAGAGTCCAGACTCCATTGGTCTCCATTGAGTCCATCTCCGCTTTCATGGCCTCCACCCACTTCTGGGAATCTATGTCCAACATAGCTTCCGCGTAAATCACGGGATCCTCCTCACTAGTCAAGGTTTCCACCAAGTAACTATTCTGGTCATAACCATAACGGACTGGTGGCCTGGATACCCGAGTGGATCTTCTAGGTTGGTTACTACCTGGAACTTGTGGGACATCTCCCACTTCTCCTGAGCTCTCCTCATTAAAAATGACTTCCTGACGATGGGTGTCCAGGATGTAATCAGTCTCCAAGAACTGGGCATTTCGACTGTAGAACACTTTCTGCTCACTTGGGTCATAGAATAGGTAACCTACAGAGCCTTTTGGGTAGTCTACAAATAGGCAACGACTGGTCTTGGATTCCAACTTGTCTGCACTCATTCTTTTAATGTGTGCTGGACAACCCCAAATCTTCATGTGTCTGACACTTGGTTTTTTTCCGGTCCAAAGTTCATGTGGAGTGTTCGGAACCGATTTGGTTGGAACCCGATTCAGCACGTAAATCGTAGTCTCTAATGCGTAACCCCAAAAGGATGTGGGTAACTCTGATAGTATGAGAAGTGACTGGACCATATCCAATAAGGTCCTATTCATCCTCTCTGAAACACCGTTAAGTTGTGGTGTAGCAGGAGGAGCTAATTGTGATATTATCCCATTGTCCTTTAAGTAGTCCCTAAATTCATCAGAGTGATACTCGCCACCTCGATCAGATCGATGGGCTTTAATTTCTCTCTCCAACTGTTTCTCGACCTCTTGTATAAACTCTTTGAACTTTTCAAAGTATTTAGACTTGTGTCTCATTAGGTACACGTAACCATATCGTGAGAAATCATCTGTGAAGGTGATGAAATACACGTGTTGATTTCGTGTCCTAACACTCAGGGGACCACATACATCCGTATGTATTAGGTCAAGTGTGCCTGTACATCTTTCAGGCATACCGTTAAATGGCCGTTTCGTCATTTTGCCTTGTAGGCAAGGCTCACAGGTGGGAAGATCTTCTACAGTTAGAAAATCCAAAGGACATATTTTACCAACCTTGTGATTCGGTCAACACCGATGTGGCCAAGTCGGTAATACCACAGACATGGGCGATTAACTGTATCATGGGCTCTCTTCTTGGGGATTTCATCCGACGTAGTTTCAATTATGTTAGTTTTAGATAAGGATGTAGAATATAGGGACCGTTTTCAGTTCCCCGTATGTGATGATTCTATTATTTCTTTTAATAGTAATCGTATTACTAAAGAAGACAGAATAACCATATGCACACAGTTTTGATAGATAAATCAAATTTCTTCTTAAATTTTGTACATAAAGACAATCTTTCAGTACAAATTTTCCTTCTCTAAAAATTAACTCCACGGTTCCTATTGCCACGGCTGCAACAGTTGCAGTAGTCCCCAAGTAAGAGTGACTTCTCCTTCACTCAGCCTTCTGCTTACCTTGAACCCCTGTAGTGAGTTAGACACATGAGTTAAAGCCCCAAAGTCAATACACCAGGACACAGAAGCTACTAATAAATTGGTTTCTATAACACAAGTTTTGAAATTACTTTTCTTGGATTCAAGGTAGGTAGGACAATTACTTTTCCAGTGGCCTGTCTTCTTGCAGAAGTGACAGGCATCCGATGCTTTGTCTTTCTTCTACTTCTTTCCCTTAGTGGCCTTCTTCTGAGGCTTCTTTGCCTTCTTCTTTTTCTTGCCTGTCTTGCTTGCTTCAACAAGTATAGCTACAGGCTCATCCTTTCTAATCAGTTATTCAGCTCTTTGCAACATATTGCTGAGCTCTTGGAAGCTGACATTTAGCTTGTTCATGTTATAATTCATGATGAACGGATTAAAGGAAGGAGGCAAAGAATTAATGATAGCATCTGTCTGGGTCCCAAGGTCCAGCCCGGATCCAAGAGACTCTAGTTCATTGATGCAACCCATCATCCGAAAACAATGGTCGTGAACTTGTTGGCCCTTGGACATTTGTGTGGTCATGAACTGTTTCAAAACTTTTTGTCGAGAAGAACGATTCTGCTCTTTATACATCGTCCTCAAACTGTCTAATAGGTCTTTGGCAAGTTCGATCTGATCGAATTGCCTCTGTATTGGGTTGTCCAAGGAGGCAATGATGTAAGACCAGGCAAGGAAGTTTTTCTCCTACCATTCCTGATAGTCTTTCTTTCGGGCCTCAGATGCCCTATCACCCGGACACTCTGGGGCAGGATTCTTTGCCACTTTGACCAGCTTTTCAGAAGCTAGGACCAACATATGGTTCCTATACCAGTCGGCATAGTTTGGGCCCTTAAGCTTGTTGTTGTCAAGAAGCTTTGCAAATGATCCGTTTGCCATTTTCAGATAAAAGAGCAAACATCAGTCCACAACCTAATTTGATTCATGTTCATTTCATAGATATGGATTTCAATCTATGATCCATTTTCATTTATTCATCTCTGAGATTTCTCTCCTTTCTTAGTGACGGAGACTATGGGTTGTCTCTGGAAATGTGGGAAATCACATAGGGTGCATGGAGCCAACTGTTTCAGCTGCATAATCCCACCACCCTTCTGTGAAGGATCATATCCACTCATCATATGAGTTTTCCCTTTGTCCTCTGTCAGACAAGGTTCAGAGCCGTTTTCAGGTAAACCTTTATGTCCAGTGAGTGCTTACCCAGCATATTCGTGAATGCCAAGGTATTGTGAGAGAGTTCCCATTTTCTGGTGAAGCCCCTCCCACATCAGTCTATGACACCCCTATCATCTTATGAAACCATGGAAGGGCTTCAGAGAGTTCATCATATGAATCTCCCTATCACGTGCACTCATATTAGCTGGAGGGAACAAAATTATGCCCTATTTTGATTTAGGTCAAACCAAAGTGGCTCCCACTGACTTTCATAAAGTCAGATTGGATCTTGATTCCAATCTTTTGGAGAAAAGATTGGTGGGAGTTGTATTCACAAGCCGTCCAGGTGATTCTTGAGAAGGATCAAGTTCTTTTGGAAGAACATTGCTGATTCTACTCCACCCTACACTACGCCATCTTCAGTGGGAGCAGATTTTGGATCATTCCTTGGGTGTGAACACCTCCATTGGGAGATACTACTTCTCTGTATCAGGTATTATCTCATTTACTCCTTTTGGTTCAGATCTGGTTTAGTTTATGGTTGAAGAATGATCCTTGAAAATATGATATTCTAAATAGGGAATTCGATTCTCAATTGAAGGGAGGGAAAAATTTTTGAAATTCGCCCCCTTATGGCGCAATCTTTGGGCGTCCATATGATGGATTTCCTATCCCTTTAGTGGTATCTGAGCCATGGTTCAAATCTTGAACCATTCTGTTTCAGACCTGAACCTGCGCAAATAGGGAGAAGACATTCTACCCAATTTGCGCAGATATGGGTTTTGGGAAATTTGTTCCCCAAACTAATGGGAAAATAATCTAAAATTAATTTGATATAAATCTGATTATTGTTTAGAATATTTCTTTATGATTTTCTTGATTTATGGGCTGTTCGTACAAGAGGATATCGAATTCTTAGTTTGTGCAGGGAGAACTGCAAAATTTGTAGTTTCTTGAATTTATTTATTACATTTGGTATGTAAATATATATATATTTTTTATTTTTAGACTCAATGTATAGGCATTCGATCTGATGTAATTATTAATAGATATAGAATTTCTATGTAATTTTATTTTGGATCGAAGATGGCGGCGCAGAGAAGGAGATTTCGTAGATGGGACATTCGCTATCTGCGATTTGCAGTTTGTGAAACTGCAATCTGTGATCTAACATCTGTTTTGTAGGATGGAGTGTGCGAACAGCCCTGATTAACTGATTCTTGATTTTCTTTTATCAGTTATTTAATTTAAGATTATTTTCTTGAATTAAAGATTTAATTAAAAATCAAACCCTAGTCCCATTCAAACCAAGATTGGTTCAAACTGTTTGGACCAAATCTAGGGTTTAATCAAGGCTGAGAGTCAGCCCTAATTTTCCCACTAATGGGCCTGAGGATTGATATTTAATTAAATGGTTAATTCGGCCCAACCTGTAAAGGCCTAGTTTTAAATAGTTAAAACTGTTAAAAGCCCACTGAAAAGGATAAAGCTATATGGGCGGAACTGGGCAACCCTTATTCAGCCCATATACCTAGATAATATTAATGGTTAATATTATGGAATTTTAAAATGGGCTTTCAATGGGCCTTACAAATAATTAATTGATTGGATCAATTTATCCCTGCATGAAATGTTGGATGTGTGATGTGCTGCGTGCATGGGCCATAAGTGCTTGGCCCATGCTCATTCGACAGTGGCTCTTGCGCATACCATGGCTGAATGCACATCATTAACATGGTGTTCCTTTCGGTCATTGGATGACCTTCCTCAATGGTGGCCCCCACACCTCATCAAGAGGTTACGTGCGGAACCCTAGCCGATTTAAGGCCCACCGAAATCTGGCTTTATGAAAGTCAGTGGGAGCCACTTTGGTTTGACCTAAATTAAACTAGGGCGTAATTAACTGTTCCCTCCAGCTAATATGAGTGCACGTGATAGGGAGATTCATATGATGAACTCTCTAAAGGCCTTCCATCATTAGTATGAGGATGGGTCTTTCAGTAATGAGAAAACACACCAGAAAATGGGCTATCCAATTGCTGTTGGGCTTGTCTAAGTGTTTCATAAGATGATAGGGGCGTCATAGACTGATGTGGGAGGGGCTTCACCAGAAAATGGGAACTCTCTCATGGTACCTTGGCGTTCACGAATATGATGGGTAAGCACTCACTAGACAGAAAGGTTTACCTGAAAATGGCTTTGAACCTTGTCTGACAGAGGCCAAAGAGAAAACTCATATGATGAGTGGATATGATCCTTCACAAAAAGGTGGTGGGGTTATGCAGCTGAAACAATTGGCTCCATGCACCCTATGTGATTTCTCACATTTCTAGAGACAACCCGTAGTCTTCGTCACTGAGAAAGGAGGGAAATCTCATAGATGAATAACTGAAAATGGATCATAGATTAAAATCCATATCTATGAAATGAACATGAATCAAATTAGGTTGTGGACTGATGTATGCTCTTTTATCAGAAAATGGCAAACGGATCATTTGCAAAGCTTGTTGATGACAACAAGCTTAAGGGCTCAAACTATGCCGACTGGTACAGGAACCTTATGCTGGTCCTAGCTTATGAAAAGTTGGACAAAGTGCTAAAGAATCCTACCCCGGAGCATCCAGGTGACAGGGCTTCTAAGGCCCGAAAGAGAGACTATCAAGAATGGGAGGAGAAAAACTCCCTTGCTCGGTGTTACATCATTGCCTCCTTAGACCACCCAATACAGAGGCAGTTTGATCAGATCGAACTTGCCAAGGACATATTGTATAGTTTCAGGATGATGTATGAAGAGCAGAATCGTTCTACTCAACAAAAGGTCTTGAAACAGTTCATGACCTAATAAATGTCCAAGGGCCAACATGTGTTAGACAGTTTTGTATGCCCTTAGCTTCAATCAAAATGATGTAGTTTATGAATTTATCGTAAATGAATAAAAGTGCATATTTGATTCATGTTCCCTTGGTATGTTTCTGTGTAATGCCCTTAAACTGGACACTTAATGAGATGTGTTAGTTTAGAATGTTCACAGCCAGTGGGTCAGTCTGGGGAGACTTATCCTAACAAGGCTGACACTGTGGTGCCACCAAGTCGGTTGGGGTGGTTTGTCCGTTTTGACTCTGCTATCAAATCGTTTGACTTTGAGCAGAATCCGGATGAACCCTGTGTTTACAGGAAGTACAGTGGAGATAAATGTTACTTTCTTGGTTCTATATGTAGACGACATTCTAATCATTGGGAATGATGTTGGTGTTAGACAGTTTTGTATGCCCTTAGCTTCAATCAAAATGATGTATTTTATGAGTGCATATTTTGTTAATGTTCCCTTGGTATGTTTTTGTGTAATACCCTTAAATTGGACACTTAATGAAACTCATGTTACTTTAGAATGTTCATAGCCAGTGGGCCGGTCTGGGGACATTGATCCTGACAAGGCTGACACTGTGGTGCCATCAAGTTGGTTGGGGTGGCTTGTCTCAGCTGCCGGAATGAGACCCCAGGCACATACAGTATAGGATTAATTGAATCTTTGAACTGGATCAGATTTCCAGTATTTCCCTGGACCTTGGAGATTGATCGGCAAAACAGGAAAGTTACACCCAACCCCTAGACTCGATTATGATACTGCACTAGGTGTCGGATTGAGCTGTCTTTGATGTACCAATCAGTGAGATCCTTAGCGGGGGTCAAAACCTGGGTATGTTGGGACAGTCTGAGAATTCATCTGAGTGGGTGATCATAGTGACAGGATCGGCCCCTTTGTCAGAAAAAGGTAATGATCGGGGATGCACTCTCACTGATGGAAACCAAGACTGCTGGCAAAGGGGCTGATCCTGTCCGACAAATGGGCTGATCCTGTCACTATGATCACCCACTCAGATGAATTCTCAGACTGTCCCAACATACCCAGGTTTTGACCCCAACTAAGGATCTCACTAATTGATACATCAAAGACAACCCAATCCGACACCTAATGCAGTATCATAATCGAGTCTAGGGTTGGGTGTAACTTTCCAGTTTTGCCCATCATTCTCCAAAGTCCAGGGCAATACTGGAAATTTGGTCCAATTCAAAGATTCAATTAATCCTACACTTTATGTGAATAGGGTCTCACCCCGATTGCTGAGACAAGCCACCCCAACTGACTTGGTGGTGCCACAGTGTCAGCCTTGTCAGGATAGGTCCCCCCAGACCGACCCACTAGCTGTGAACATTCTAAAATAACACGAGTCTCATTAAGTGTCCAGTTTAAGGGTATTACACAGAAATATACCAAGGGAACATGAATCAGATATGCACTTTTATTCATTTACAATAAACTCAAAAAGTACATCATTTTGATTGAAGCTAAGGGCATACAAAACTATGTAACACGAAAATTGAGGAATAAAGGGGGCAAATTTCAAAAATTTTTCTCTCCCTTCAACAAGGAATCGCATTCCCTATTTAGAAAATCATATTTTCAAGGATCTTTCTTGAACCATAAACTGAACCAGATCTGAACCAAAAGGAGTAGGGAGGAATTATACCTGATACGGAGAACCAGTATCTCCTAATAGAGGTGTTCACACCCAAGGAAGGATCCAAAATCTGCTCCCACTGAAGATGGCGCAGTGTAGGATGGAGCAGAATCAGCAGTGTTCTTCTAAAAGAATTTGACCCTTCACAAGAATCAACAGGATGGCTTCTGAATACAGATCCAATCAATATTTTCTCCAAAAGATTGGTATCAAGATCGAATCTTGATTACTTCTATGGAGAGTAGGAGATCGAATTGCTAGGGGCGGCGGCTATAGGAAGGAGGCGGGCTGCCCTCCCCCTCCCCCATTTATAATCTTAAATGGATCACCTCATAATCCCATTAGGAGTTGGTGATCCAAATCATATTTGGATTAGAAGATTCTTTAAGTTAAAGGGATAACCCTTATCTTATTTGTAGATCTGATCTGCCATCTCCTAATCTAATTAAGAGGCTTCCAGATCTAAATCTTATTTAGATCTTGGAATCTCTAAGTGGATAGGGTTTGGGCCCAATCCTATTAGCTGATCCATCTCAGAATTTGCCCGATTAAGTGACTAATCAAATCAGCCCAGTTTGAAATGCTCTTAAGGCCCATTTAAGGTTATGTAATCACTTAGCCTTCCAAACTGCTGCCCAGTTGGGCTTCCTTGTATGGCATGGGACCCAAATATTGATCTACACATCAGCCAGATGGTTTCAGCCTAGCCTTTGTTACAAGGCATAGCCAAATACACTGTTATGGATAGTTTACCCCTAAAACCCATCTCATGGGCTCTATGGGCCCAACACTTACCCTAAGTGGTCCCTGGGCCAAGCCACCCTGTAACATCTAGGGACTATGGGCTGATGCAAGATTAGCTCATCAGGTATTATCTTCAATGGTCTTACATTTAACCTCTCAGCCCATAATGATCATACACTGCCCGACAAGAGAGGACTTCTCCCTCGGCTGCAAGGAACAGTGTTGCACTCTCTGCTTATATGGATCCGGGGAATAAAACCTTTTGCAAATCATTTCAAAACCATAATATATATACTTTGATATCTCATATAAAATATATTTTGCAAAACAAATCTCAACGATTGAAATCGGCTGCTGGCAGTCTTGGTTTCCGTTAGTGAGAGTGCATCCCCGATCATTACCTTTGTCCAACAAAGGGGTTGATCCTGTCACTATGATCACCCACTCAGATGAATTTTCAGACTGTCCCAAAATACCCAAGTTTTGATCCCCGCTAAGGATCTCACTGATTGGTATATCAAAGATAACTCAGTCCGATACCTAGTGCAGTATCATAATCGAGTCTAGTGGTCGGGTGTAACTTTCCAGTTTTGCCCATCAATCTATAAGGTTCAGGGCAATACTAGAAATCTGGTCTAGTTCAAATATTCAATTAATCCTACACTGTATGTGCCTAGGGTTTCACCCAACAGCTGATACAGGCCACCCCAACCGACTTGGTGGCACCATAGTGTCAGCGTTGACAGGGTAGGTCTCCTTAGACCGACCTACTGGCTGTGAACATTCTAAGCTAACACGAATTTCGTTAAGTGTCCAGTTTAAGGGTATTACACAGAAACATACCAAGGGAACATGAATCAAATATGCACTTTTATTCATTTCAATAAGCTCATAAAGTACATCATCTTGATTGAGGCTACGGGCATACAAAACTGTTTCACTAATCTCTGATCCGCCCCTTTAAGTGACTGATCAAATCAGCCCAATTCGAAATGGGCTTTAAGCCCAATATATATTATGTGCTCAATAGGCTTCCAAACTGTTGCCCAATTGTGCTTCTTTGTATGGTGTGGGACCCAAGCATTTATCTACATATCAACCTCATGGGTTTGGCCCAGCCTCTGTTACAAGGCTTAGTCGAATTCACTAGAAAACCCAGTGAACCCCTTCAGCTCATCACATGGACTCTATGGGCCCAACAAACTTACACTAAGTGATTCCTGGGCCAAGCCATCTTATAAAAACCCAGGGACTGTGGGTAGATGCAAGATTAGCCCATCAGGTATAACCCTAAATGTCCTTACACTCAACCTCTAAGTCCATAATGATCATACATTGTCCAACAAGAGAGGACCTCTCCCTCAGCTGCAAGGAGCAGTGTTGCACTCTCTACTCACATGGATCCCGGGAATTAAAACCATTTGCAAACATTTTGAATTCCTACGTATTTATATATCTTATATATAAATTTTTGCAAAACAAAATTCCAATGATTGAAACTACCGGCTATTTGGTTTCCATTAGAGAGAGTGCATCCCCAATCATTACCTTTGTCCGACAAAGGGGCTGATCCCATCATTATGATTACCCACTCAGATGGGTTCATGAACCATCCCAACTTACCCAGGTTTTGACCCCCTCTGAGGATCTCACTAATTGCATATCAAAGATAGCCCAATCCGCCACCTAGTGTAGTATCATAATCGAGTGTAGGCGTTAGTTGTAACTTTCCAGTTTTGCCTATCAATCTCCAAGGTCCATGGCAATACTGGAATTTTGGTCCGATTCAAAGTTTCAAGTAATCCTGCACTACTTGTGCCTTGTGTCTCACCCTGACGGCTGAGACAGGCCACCCCAACATTTGGCAGTAAACCTGTGTCAGCCTTGTCAAGATAAATCTCCAAGAACTATCCAACGGCTATGAAAATTCTAAACTAACACGAGTCTCACTAAGTGTCCAGTTTAAGGGTCTTACATAGAAACACACCACACAACTTGAATCAAACATGCACTTTATTCATTTACACTAAATGTCAAAAGTACATCAAAACTAATTGGAGCTAAGGGCATACAAAACTATCTAACACGAATATACATATATATATTATGGTTTCAAAATGTTTTCAAAAAGGTTTTAATTCCCGGGATCCATATGAGTAGAGAGTGCAGCACGGTTCCTTGTAGCCGAGGGAGAGGTCTTCTCTTGTCGGGCAATGTTTGACCATTATGGGCTGAGAGGTTAAGTGTAAGACCATTGAGGGTAATACCTAATGGGCTAATCTTGCATCTGCCCACAGTCCTTGGGTTTTTATAAGGTGGCTTGGCCCAGGGACCACTTAGTGTAAGTGTTGGGCCCATTAAGAGCCCATGTGATGGGCTCAGGGGGTTCACTGTCCATAATAGTGTATTCGGCCGGGCCTTGTAACATAGGCTGGGCTGAACCCATGTGGCTGATGTGTAGATCAATGTTTGGGTCCCACGCCATACAAAGAAACCCAAATGGGTAGCAGTTTGGGAGGCCATTGAGCACATAAGACTTATTGGGCCTAAAGCCCTTTTCGATCTGGTTTAGTTGGACTAATTAAAGAGGGGCAGATTTGGGATTTGGATCAGCAGATAGGATAGGGTCTTACCCTTTCCACTCAGAGAGTCTAGATCCAAATCTCTATTTGGATCTGGAAACCTCCTAATGAAGTTAGGAGAGAGCTGATCTAATATGCAGATAAGATAAGGACTTATCCTTATCTCTTAAAGAGAACTCCTTATCTGAATAAAGATTTAGATTATGAGCTTTCTATAAGTCTATAAAAGGAGGAGGGGGTGAACCATTCAGTTCTTCCAAAAATCTCAAAGCCCTGGAGACCACCAAGAGAGAAGACAGCTATGCCATCTTATGCTCTTGCGTTCTCCTCCTGTTGCCGCCAATTGCCAGTTGGATCTCCAGTTTTGTAGGAGTGATCAAGAATAGTTCTTGATATCAGCCTTTGGTGAAAGGATGATCTGAAGTCGTGCTCACAGCCTCCATCGAATCCTTGCTAAAGGGTTCAGTTCTTGGGAAGAACACTGCTGATTCTGCTCCACCCTACACTGTGTCATCTTCAGTGGGAGCAATTTTTGGAGATTTTCATTGGGCGTGAACACCTACATTGGAGGATATTATTTCTTCATATCAGGTATATCCTTCTCATACCTTTCATTTCAGATCTGGTTCGGTTCTTGGTTCAAGATTGATCCTTGAAAATGCAGATTTTCTAAAATAGGGAATGTGATTCCCAGATGGGAGAGAGAAATTTTTGAAATTTTGCCCTACCTTCATACAGGGTTTGGCCATCCTTATGATGGATCTCTTATCCCTTCAGTTGTATCAGAACCAGGTTCAAATCTTGAACCGAAATAAATCAGATCTGAACCTCCACAAATGGGCAGAAGGCGTTCTATCCGATTTGCGCAGATTAGGGTTTTTTCGGGGAAATCGGTTCACAGTTAAAGGGTGAATGATCTGAAATTAATTTTTATAAATTTGGAATATATTTAGAATTGTTCTTTATTATTTTCTTGATTTATGGGCTATTCGTACAAAAGGAGATCAAAATCTTGATTGGTGCAGGAAATCTGCAATTTCGCAATTCTATTCATTCTAGTCTGTAATTAATTTTTTTTTTAATTTTTAGACTGAATATATAGGTATTTGATCTGATGTAATATTAATAGAAAATTAGGGTTTTTTCTATTTTATTTTATTCAAAATTGAAGCTGCATGTGCTGGAGAAGAAGATTTCGCATAAAGGAAAATTGCTATCTCCGATTTATAGTTTATGAAACTGTAAACTGTGATCTAACATCTCTTTTGCAGGTTTGAGATGTGCGAATAGCCTTGTTACTGATTCTTGCTTGTTCTTTAATTAGTAAATTTAATTTCAGATTGTTTCTTGAATTAATTCTTTCATTAAAAATCAAACCCTAGACCCATTCGATCCAGATTGATTCAAACTGGTTGGACCAATTATGTGGTTAGATGGAGGCTGATGTCAATCCTAATTTCTCACTTTTGGGACAAGGAATTGATATTTAATTAAAAGATTTAATTCAGCCCGCACCAGTAAGGCCCAGTTTTAAATAGTTAAAACTACTAAAATCCCACTAATTGCAGATGAACTATATGGGCCGAACTGCTTAACCCTATTCCGCCCATATACCTAGATAATATTAATCAGTAATATTATGGATTAAAATGGGCTTTACAGATATTAATTGATTGGATCAATTTTATCCCTGCATGTGATGTATGGATGTGTGATGTGCAACATACATGTGACATAAGTACTTGGCCCATGCAGATACGACAGTGGCTCTTGCACACACCATGGATGAATGCACATCATTGCAATGGTGTCCCTAAAAGATCATTGGATGATCTCCCTTAGTGGTGGACCCCACACCCCTGAATAGTATCCGTGCAGAACCCTTGCCATTTAGGGCCTACCAGAAATCTGGCTTTATGAAAGTCAGTGAGAGCCACTTTGGTTTGACCTAAATTGAACTAGGGCATAACTTTTGTTCCCTCTTGCAATATGAGTGCATGTGATAGGGAGATTCATATGATGAACTCTCTAAATGCCTTCCATCATTAGCATGAAGATGGATCCTTCAGTAGTGAGGAAATACACCATAAAATCGGGCTATCCATTTGTTGTTGGATTTGTCGGAATATTTCATAAGATGATAAGGGCGTCATAGACCAATGTGAGAGGGGCTTTACCAGAAAATGGGAACTCTCTCATGGTACCTTGGCGTTCATGAATATAATGGGTGAGCATTCACTGGACAGAAAAGGTTTAACCTAAAATGGCAATGAACCTTGTCTGATAGAGGCCAAACGGAAAGCTCATATGATAAGTGGATATGATCCTTCACTGAAAGGTCGTGGGGTTATGCAGCTAAAACAGTTGGCTCCATGCACCCTGAGTGATTTCCCACATTTCCAGAGACATAAGTCGTTGTCTTCATCACTGAGATGGGAGGGAAATCTCTGAGATGAATAAATGGGAATGGAACATAGATTAGAAGGAATATCTATGTAGATAACATGAATCAAATTAATTTGTGGACTAATGTTTGCTCTTTTATCAGAAAATATCAAACAAACAATTTGCAAAATTTTGGATGACAATAAGCTTAAGGGACCAAACTGTACTGACTGACATCGTAACCTAATGCTGGTCTTGACCTCTGAAAAATTGGATAAGGTGGCTAAGAATCTTGCCCCGAAGTGTCTGAGAGATAGGGCTTCTAAGGCCCGAAGAAGGGACTATCAGGAATGGGTGGAGAAAAACTCCTTGGCCCGGTGTTATATCATTGCCTCCCTGGACAATCCGATACAGAGGCACTTTGATCAGATCGAACTTGCCAAAGACATATTAGATAGTTTAAAGACAATATACGAAGAGAAGAATCGTTCTACTTGACAAAAGGTTTTGAAACAGTTCATCACCGCGTAGATGTCCAAGGGGCAGCAAGTTCATGACCGTTGTTTTTGGATGATGGGATACATCAATGAGCTTGAGGCTTTTGGATCCGGGCTGGATCATGTGACCAAGATAGACGCCATCGTATACTCTTTGCCTCCTTCCTTCAATCCGTTCATCATGAATTACAACATAAATAAGCTGAATGTCAGCGTCCAGGAACTCGACAATATGTTGCAGAGGGCCGAGGAACTGATTAAGAAGGATGAGCCTATTGCTATGCTTGTTGAAGCTAGCAAGTCAGGCATAAAAGGAGGAAGGCAAAGAAGAAGTCTCAAAAGAAAGCCACCAAGTCCAAGAAGCAGAAGAAGGACAGGGCATCTGGTGCATGTCACTTCTGCAAACAGACCGACCACTGGAAGAGGAACTATCCTCAATACCTGAAATCCAAGAAAGGTAATATTGAATCCTATGTCAGAGAAACCAATTTGTTGGTTACTTCTACTTCTTGGTGTATTGACTCTGGGGCATAGACCCATGCGTGTAACTCACTGCAGGGGTTCAGGATAAGCAGAAGACTTTGTGACGGAGAAGTAATGCTTTACATGGGAACTTCTGTAAGTGTTGTAGCTGCGGCTATAGGAACCGTAGAGTTATTTTTCAGAGAAGGATCAATTATAGTGAAAGATTGTCTTTATGTACAAAAATTTGAGAAGAAATTAGATTTCTATTTCAAAATTGTGTGCGGATGGATATTCTGTTCTTTTTGGTAATAAGATTACTATTAAAAGAAATAACAAATTCACCGCATACGGAGAACTTGAGAATGGTCTCTATGTTATTCATCATTCTCTGGAAACTAACATAGCCGAAACTGCGTTGGTTGATATCCCCAAGAAAAGA
Source organism: Nelumbo lutea (assembly GCF_056320005.1). Taxonomy (NCBI): domain Eukaryota; kingdom Viridiplantae; phylum Streptophyta; class Magnoliopsida; order Proteales; family Nelumbonaceae; genus Nelumbo; species Nelumbo lutea. The sequence continues at coordinate 38,658,163 of NC_142691.1, forward strand.
ATCCATTATACAATTAATCCCACACGCTTATGGCATTACCGACTTGGCCATATCAGTATTGATCGTATCACAAGATTGGTAAAGGATGGTCCTTTGGATTTTCTAACAGTAGAAGATTTTCCCACTTGTGAGTCTTGCCTTCAGGGTAAGATATCGAAACAACCATTTAATGATAAGTCTGAAAGATGATGGGCATGCCTGACCTTATACATACTAATTTATGTGGTCCCCTGAGTGTTAGGAATCGTAACCAGCACATGTATTTCATTACATTCACCGTTGATTATTCTCGGTACGGTTACGTGTACCTAATGAGACACAAGTCCAAATCCTTTGAAAAGTTCAAGGAGTTCAGACAAGAGGTCTAGAAGCAGTTAGGGAGAGAAATTGAGAAACTTTGATTGGATCGAGGTGGCGAGTATCTCTCTGATGAATTCAGGGACTACGTGAAGGTCAAAGGGACAGTATTATAGTTATCTCCTCCTGCTACACCACAACTTAACGGTGTTTCAAAGAGGAGGAATAGGACCTTATTGGATATGGTTCAGTCACTTATCGTACACTCAGAGTTGTCCACATCTTTTTGGGGTTACGAATTGGAGTCTGCGACATACGTGCTGAATTGGGTTCCAACCAAATTGGTTCCGAATACTCCATATGAACTTTGGATCGGAAAGAAACCAAGTGTCAAACACTTAAAGATTTGGGGTTGTCCGGCACATGTTAAAAGAATGTGTGAGGACAAATTAGAATCCAAGACCTACCGTTGCCTATTGGTAGGCTACCCCAAGGAATCTGTGGGTTATCTATTCTATGACCCAAGTGAGCAGAAGGTGTTCTGCTGCTGAAATGCATATTTCTTGAAGGATGATTACGTCCTGAACAATCATCGTCAGCAAGTTGTTCTTGATGAGGAAAGCATAGGAGTAGAGGGAGGTGTCCCATAAGTCCCAGGTAGTGACCAATCTAGTAGATCTACCTGGGTATCCAGGCATCCGGTCCATTTTGGCTATGACCAGGATAGTTACCTGGTGGAAGCTATGGCTTGTGAGGAGTATCCCGTGACTTATTTGGAAGCTATGTTGGACATAGATTCCTTGAAGTGGGTAGATTCCATGAGAGTTGAGATGGACTCAATGGAGACCAATGGAGCCTGGACTCAAGTAGATCTGCTCCCCGGGGTAAAAGCTATTGGTTGCAAATAGATCTATAAGAGGAAGAAGGCCCCGATGGTAAGGTTGAGACCTACAAAGCTCGTCTGGTGGCGAAAGGGTATACTTAGAAAGAGGACATCGATTATGAGGAAACCTTTTCGCCTGTGGCCATGCTTAAATCCATTAGGACCCTGCTAGATGTAGCAACATACCATGACTATGACATTTGGCAAATGGATGTCAAAATTGTGTTCCTAAATGGAAATATTAGTGAAGATATCTATGTGCAGCAATCGCAAGGTTTGTTAGACAATTTTATATGCCCTTAGCTTCAATCAAGATGATGTACTTTATGAGTTTATTGTAAATGAATAATAGTGCATATTAGGTTTATGTTCCCTTGGTATGTTTCTGTGTAATACCCTTAAACTGGACACATAACGAGATCGTGTTAGTTTAGAACATTCACAACCAGTGGGTCAGTCTGGGGAGACCTATCCTGACAAGGCTGACATTGTGGTGCCACCAAGTCGGTTGGGGTGGCCTGTCTCAGCTCCCACGGTGAGACCCTAAGCACAAACAGTGTAGGATTAATTGAATCTATGAACTGGACCAGATTTCCAATATTGCTCTAGACCTTGGAGATTGATGGGCAAAACTGGAAAGTTACACCCGACCCCTAGACTCGATTAGGTGATCATAGTGGGTGATCATAGTGACAGGATCAGCCCCTTTGTTGGACAAAGGTAATGATTAGGGATGCACTCTCATTGATGGAAATCAAGACTGCCGGCAGCCGATTTCAATCGTTGAGATTTGTTTTGTAAAATATATGAAGCTTCTCCAAGATCTTTCATGGAGATCTGCTGTGACAACCATACCTTGACCGAAATCAACATTCCTACATCATTCCCAATGAGTAGGATATCGTCCACATACAGTACTAAAAAAGTAATCTGATCCCCACTAGATTTTCTATAAACACAGGGCTCATCTAGATTTTGCTCAAAATCAAACATTTTGACGGCAGAATCAAAACGGATGTTCCAACTCCTAGAAGCCTACTTAAGTCCATATATGGATCTGTTAAGTTTACATACAATGTGTTCCGGACTAGTAGCAATAAAGCCTTGCGGCTGCTGCATGAAGATATCTTCACTAAGATCTCCATTCAGGAACGCGGTTTTGACATCCATTTGCCAAATCTCGTAGTTATGGTATGCTGCTATAGCTAGCAGGATCCTAATGGATTTAAGCATGGCCACGGGTGAAAAGGTTTCCTCATAATCGATGCATTCTTTATGAGTATACCCTTTTGCCACCAAGCGTGCTTTGTAGGTCTTAATCCTGCCATCGGGGCCCTTCTTCCTCTTGTAGATCCATTTGCAACCAATTGCTTTTACCCCAGAGGGCGGATCTACTAGAGTCCAGACTCCATTGGTCTCCATCGAGTCCATCTCAGCTCTCATGGCATCCACCCACTTTTGGGAATCTATGTCTAACATAGCTTCCGCGTAAGTCACGGGATCCTCTTCACTAGTCAAGGCTTCCACCAGGTAGGTATCCTGGTCATAACCATATCGGACTGGTCGTCTGGATACCCGGGTGGACCTTCTAGGTTGGTCATTACCTGGAACTTGTGGGACATCTCCCACTACTCGTGAGCTCTCCTCATCAAGAACTATTTCCTGATGGTGAGTGTACATGATGTATTCAGATTCTAAGAATTGGGCGTTTTGACTGCAGAACACTTTTTGCTCACTTGGGTCATAGAATAGGTAACCCACTGAATCCTTTGGGTAGCCTATAAATAGGCTACGACTAGTTTTGGATTCTAACTTGTCCGCACTTGTTCTTCTAACATGTGCAGGACAACCCCAAATCTTCAAGTGTTCTACACTTGGCTTCCTTCCGGTCCATAGTTCATATGGAGTTTTCAGAATTGATTTGGTTGGAACCCGATTCAGCAAGTAGATAGCAGTCTCTAATGCATATCCCCAAAAGGATGTGGGTAATTCTGAGTGTACAAGAAGTTACCGGACCATGTCCAACAAGGTCCTATTCCTCCTCTCTGAAACACCGTTGAGTTGTGGTGTAGCAGGAGGAGCTAGTTGTGACACTATCCCATTGTCCTTTAAGTAGTCCCTGAATTCGTCAGAGAGATACTCGCCACCTCGATCCGATCGAAGGGCCTTAACTTTTCTCCCTAACAGTTTCTCAACTTTCTGTCTGAACTCTCTGAACTTTTCTAAGGATTCAGATTTGTCTCATTAGGTACACGTAACCATATCGTGAAAAATCATCTGTAAAGGTGATGAAGTACACGTGTTGATTCCGTGTCCTAACACTCAGGGGACCACATACATCAATTGTATTATGTCAAGTGTGCCTCCAGATCTTTCAAGCTTACCGTCAAATGGCCGCTTAGTCATCTTACCTTGTAGGCAAGGCTCACAAGTGGGAAGATTTTCTACGGTTAGAAAATCCAAAGGACCATCCTTTACCAGTCTTGTGATTCGGTCAATACCGATATGGCCAAGTCGGTAATGCCAGTGGCATGTGGGATTAACTGTATCACGATTCCTTTTCTTGGGATTTTTGACCGACGTAGTTTCAGTTAGGTTGGTTTCTAGAGAATGATGTAGAACATAGAGACCATTCTCCAGTTCCCCGCATGCGATGAATTTGTTATTTTGTAGAACAGTAATCATATTACTAAAATAAACAGTATATCCATCAGCACATAGTTTAGAAACAAAAATTAAATTTCTTCTCAAGTTTTGTACATAAAGACAATCTTTAAGTACATGGACTCCTTCTCTAAAAACTAATTCTACAGTTCCTATCGCCGCAGCTGCAACACTTGTAGTCGATCCCAAGAAAAGTGTCACTTCGCCTTCACTCAATCTTCTACTAACTTTGAAGCCCCGGAGTCAACACACCAGGACACAAAAGTAACTAACATATTAGTTTCTAGGACACAAGTTTTGATGTTACCTTTCTTAGATTCCAGGTAGGCAGGACAGTTCCTCTTCTAGTGGCCGGTCTGTTTGCAGAAGTGACAGAAATCCGATGCCTTGTTCTTCTTCTGCTTCTTGTGTTTGGCAGCTTTCTTCTGGGGCTTCTTTGCCTTTCTCTTTTTCTTACCCGTTCTGTTAGCTTCAGCAAGCATAACCACAGGCTCATCCTTCTTTAAAAGATCCTCGGCCCTCTGCAACATATTGCTGAGTTCCTGGACGCTGACATTCAGCTTATTCATATTGTAGTTCATAGTGAATGCATTGAAGGAAGAGGGCAAAGAATTCAGGATGGCATCCACTTGCGTGCCAAGATCTAGCCCGGATCCAAGGGCTTCAAGTTCGTTAATGTATTCCATCATCCGAAGACAATGGTCATGAACTTTCTGCCCCTTGGACATCTGCACAGTCATGAACAATTTCAGGACCTTCTGTCAAGTAGAACAGTTCTGCTCTTCATACATTGCCTAATACATTGAGTCTAAAATTAAAAAGAAATATTTACAGACCAAATGTAATAGATAAATCATGAAACTGCAAATCTTGCAGTTTTCCTTGCGCAAACCAAGAATTCGATCTCCTCTTGTATGAACAGCCCATAAATCAAGAAAATCATAAAGAACTATTCTAAACAATAATCATATTTATATAAAATTAATTTCAGATTTTTTGCCCATCAATTTTGGAAACAAATTTCCCAAAACCCATATCTGTGCAAATCGGATAAAACACCTTCTACCCATTTGTGCAGGTTTAGATCTGAAGCAGATTGGTTCAAGATTTGAACCATGGCTTTGATACCACTGGAGGGATAGGATATCCATCACATGGATGCCCAAAGATTGCAGAATAAGGGGGAAATTTCAAAAATTTTTCTCTCCCTTCACTAGGAATTGCAATCCCTATTTAGAAAATCATATTTTCAATGATCATTCTTGAACCATAAACTGAACCAGATCTAAACCAAAAAGAGTAAGAGGGAGCATGTACCTGATATAGAGAAACAATATCTCCCAATGGAGGTGTTCATTCCCAAGGAAGGATCCAAAATCTGCTCCCAATGAAGATGGCACAATGCAGGATGGAGCAGAATCAACAGTGTTCTTCCAAAAGAACTTGACCCTTCGCAAGAATCAACAGGATGGCTTGTGAATATAGTTTCAATCAATCTTTTCTCTAAGAGATTGGTATCAAGATTGAATCTTGATTACTCCTGTAGAGAGAAGGAGATCGAACTGCTGGAGATGGCGGCTGCAGGAAGGAGGCGGCAAAAGAGTATTCGTAGTGTGCAGGATTCTCTCTTCTTGTGATCTCTGCTTTGAAGACAAGAATGTGTTAGTTGCATGTCTAAAGGCTGCCGCCCCCTCCTCCTTTTATTGACTTAAAGGGATCAGCTCCTATTTCCATTAGGAGTTGCTGATCCGAATCAAATTTGGATTAGAAGTCCCTTTAAGGGACTAATCAAATCAGCCCAGTTCGAAATGGGCTTAAGGCCCATTTAAGGTTATGTATTCACTTAGCCTTCTAAATTGCTGCCCAATTGGGCTTCCTTGTATGGCGTAGGACCCAAACATTGATCTACACATCAGCCACATGGGTCTGGCCCACCCTTTGTTACAAGGCCTTGTCGAATACATTGTTATGGACAGTGTACCCCCTGAAACCCATCGAATGGGCTCTATGGGTCCAACACTTACCCTAAGTGGTCCCTGGGCCAAACCACCTTGTAACACCCAGGGACTGTGGGCAGATGCAAGATTAGCCCATTAGGTATTATCCTCAATGGTCTTACACTTAACCTCTCAGCCCATAATGATCATACACTGCCCGACAAGAGAGGACATCTCCCTAGGTTGCAAGGAACAGTGTTCCACTCTCTACTTATATGGATCCCAGGAGTTAAAACCTTTTGCAAACATTTTAGAAACCATAATATATATTTTTATATCTCATATAAAATATATTTTGCAAAACAAATCTCAACGATTGAAATCGACTGCCGACAGTCTTGGTTTCCATTAGTGAGAGTGCATCCCTGATCATTACCTTTGTGCGACAAAGGGGCTGATCCTGTCACTATGATCACCCACTCAGATGAATTCTTAGACTGTCCCAACATACCTAGGTTTTGACGCCCGCTAAGGATCTCACTGATTGGTACATCAAAGACAGCCCAATCCGACACTTAGTGCAGCATCATAATCGAGTCTAGGTTCGGGTGTAACTTTCTACTTTTGCCCATCAATCTCTAAGGTCCTGGGCAATACTGGAAATCTGGTCCAGTCAAAGATTCAATTAATCCTACACTGTATGTGCCTAGGGTCTCACCCTGACAGCTGAGACAGGCTACCCCAACCGACTTGGTGGCAGTATAGTGTCAGCCTTGTCAGGATAGGTCTCCCTAGACCGACCCACTGGCTGTGAACATTCTAAACTAACACGAGTCTCATTAAGTGTCCAGTTTAAGGATATTACACAGAAACAAACCAAGGGAACATGAATCAAATATGCACTTTTATTCATTATAATAAACTCATAAAGTACATCATTTTGATTAAAGCTAAGGGCATACAAAACTGTCTAACACAGCCTTCCTTTATCGTTTGGCCATCCATATGATGGATCTCCCTTCCCCTCAGTGGTATTAGAGCCAAGTTTAATCTTGAACCAAATTAAACCAGATCTGGCTTTGTGCAAATGGGCAGAAGGCATTCTACCTTATTTGCACAGATAGCAATTTTTCTGGGAATTGGTTCCCAGATTTTGGGTGTATGATCTAAAAAATAAATCTTTATTATTTTTCTATTTTTATGGAATTGTTCTGTGAATGTTTATTGAATTCATGGGTTGCTCATGTGATGGATATTGATTCTTTCTAGTGCCAAGATTTGCGCACCCTGATATTTCTATTCTATTCAATTTGGTCTGTAAATATTTTTTAATGTTTAGAAAAATTGTATAGGATTCAATGTGATGTAATAATAGAAAAAATAGGTTTTTCTATTTTATTTTATCTAGAGATTTTTTTAGCACGCGAGGGAGGAGAGGAAGATTTTGTAAATTGGAAATCTAAAAGGAGGAAGAGATCCCTCAATATGGATGCCATGAAAGCAACGGAATAGGGTGGGCGAATTTCAAAAATTTCTCTCCTCCCTTCAAAGTAGGAATCATATTCCTTGATTTTAGAATACAATATTCAATGATCTAATCAAACCAAAACCAAACCAGATCTGAACCAAAGAGAATGGGAAGGGTTATACCAGATACGGAGAATCAGTATCTCCCAATGTCGGTGTTCACGCCCAAAGAATACTCCCAAGAACTGCTCCCACTGAAGATGATGTGGTGATGCTGTAGCAGAACCGATAGTGTGTTAGACAGTTTTGTATGCCCTTTGCTCCAATCAGTTTTCTTGTACTTTTGACATTTAGTGTAAATAAATAAAGTACATGTTTGATTCATGTTGTGTGGTAACTTCTGTGTAAGACCCTTAAACTGGACACTTAATGAGATTCGTGTTAGTTTAGAACATTCACGACCGTTGGATAAGTCTGTGGAGATTTATCCTACCAAGGTTGATACTAGTGTGCTGCCAAGTGTTGGGGTGGCTTGTCTTAGTCGCCAGGGTGAGGCCCAAGGCACATGCAGTGTAGGATTACTTGAATACATGAATCAGACCAGAGTTCCAGTATTGCCCTGGACCTTGGCGATTGATGGGCAAAACTAGAAAGTTACACCTGACCCCTAGACTCAATTATGATACTGCACTAGATGTCGGATTGGGCTATCTTTGATATGGCAATCAGTGAAATCTTTAGTTGGGGTCAAAACCTAGGTATGTTGGGATAGTCTGAGAATTCATCTGAGTGGGTGATCATTGTGACAAGATCAGCCCCTTTGTCGGACAAAGGTAATGATTGGGGATGCACTCTCTCTAATGGAAACCAGATGGCCGGCCGTTGATTTCAATTGTTGGAATTTTGTTTTGCAAAATTTATATATATGATATATATACTTATATGGTTTCAAAATGTTTGTGAATGGTTTTAAATCCCAGGATCCATGTGAGCATAGTGTGCAGCACAGTTCCTTGCAACCGAGGAAGAGGTCCTCTCTTGTCGAGTAGTGCTTGATCATTATGGGGTGAGTGGTTAAGTGTAAGGCCATTTAGGATAATACCTGATGGGCTAATCTTGTCCACTCACAGCCCCTGGGTTTTTATAAGATGTTGGGTCCATAGTGTCAATGTGATGGGCTCAAGGGGTTCATTGGGCTTTCCAATGAGTTCGGCTAGGCCTTGTAACAAAGGCTGAGCCGAACCCATGTGGCTGATGTGGAGATCAATGCTTGGGACTCACACCATACAAAGAAGCCCAACTGGGCAGTAGTTTGGTAACTTATTGAGCACTTATTACTTATTGGGACTAAAAGCCCATTTTGAACTGGGCTGATATGATCACCCACTTAAAGGGGCGAATCTGTAGATAGGATTAACCTCCTATTGAGATTAGGAATGGGCTGTTCTAATCTACAGATAGGATTAAGATTATCCCCTATCCAAATACAGATTTGGATTGAGATAATTCCTAATGGGATTAGGAGGTTTCTTAATCTCTAAGAAAGGAGGAAACCCTAATAGAGAATTACAAGAATTCAACCCAGGGTTTTGCAGTTACACTCGCTGCAATCTGAGATAGGATCTCACCTCCCCTAAGCTGAAAACTGCATTCATGCCTCTTTCAGCCTTAGGGATCTCCTCCAGCCACCGCCACCTTGCCACATAGTTTGAACTCCATTGAAGGGAAAATCAAGAAATTTGTTCTTAATTAATATTAGTCTTTGCTGAAAGGCTGATTTGGTTTGGTGCTCTAAGCCTCCAACGAGTTCTTGTGAAGAGTTCGGTATGTGAGATGTACACTGTTGGTTCTGCCCCTCCATCACTACGTCATCTTCACCTCCCCTAAGCTGAAAACTACATTCAAGCCTCTTTCAGCCTTAGGGATCTCCTCAAACCACCACCACCTTGCCGCATAGTTTGAACTCCATTGAAGGGAAAATCAAGAAATTTGTTCTTAATTAATATCAGTCTTTGCTGAAAGGCTGATTTGGTTCGGTGCTTTAAGCCTCCAACGAGTTCTTGTGAAGAGTTCGGTATGTGAGATGTACACTGTTGGTTCTGCCCCACCATCACTACGTCATCTTCAGTGGGAGTAGATCTTGGATCTTTCTTTGGGTGTGAACACCGACGTTGGGAGATTTTGATTCTCCGTATCAGGTATAACCCTTCCCTGATCTTTGGTTCAGAACTGGTCTGGTTTGGTTTGAATAGATCCTTGAATATTTGATTCTAAAATAAGGGAATGCAATTCCCAGTTAGAAGAAAGGTAGGGAATTTTTGAAATTCGCCCACCCATTCCACAACCTTTTTGGCATTCATACGATGGATCCTACCATTCTTTCATAGTGTTCATCCTACGAACCAAATTCTTCACAAGAATTTGATGGAAGTGAAGAGCACCGTAAAAAATAAGCCTTTCAGCAAAGACTGATATCAAGAACACCTTCTTGACCTTTCCTTCTCAGAGAGATTGAACTAGGCAGTGAATGGCGGCGGTGGCTGGAGGAGAACTTTGAGGTCCTATCTCAGAACACAGGAGAATTTTCTTGCTCTAAACCCTTCTTAGTGATTAAGAAACCTGCTAATCCTATTAGGAGTTATCCCAATCCAAATTTGTATTTGGATAGAAAATTATTTTAATCCTTTCTGCAGATTAGGTCAGCCCACTCCTGATCTTATCAAGAGGTTACCAGATTCAAATCTTTATTTGAATTTGGTCTCCAAGAGTGGATAGGGTCAAGACCCAATCCTTTGGCTTGCCCTAATCTCAGATCCGCCCCTTTAAGTGGGTAATTAAATCATCTAATTCGAAATGGGCTTAAGGCCCAATAAGTATTAAGTGCTCAACAGGCTTCCAAACTGCTGCCCAGTTGGGCTTCTTTGTATGGCATGGGACCCAAGCATTGATCTACACATCAGCCACATGGGTTCGGCACAGCCCTTGTGACTAGGCCTAGCCGAATTCACTAGAGAGCCCAGTGAACCCCCTAAGCCCATCACATGGATTCTATGGGCCCAAAACTTATACTAAGTGGTCCCTAGGCCAATCCATCTTATAAAAACCCAGTGAACCCCCTAAGCCCATCAGGTGTAACCCTAAATGGCCTTACACTTAACCTCTCAGCCCATAATGATCAAACACTGCCCGACAAGAGAGGACATCTCCCTCGGCTGCAAGGAACAATGTTGCACTCTCTGCAGAAGCCCATTTTGTGTAAAGCCCAACCTGTAAAGCCCAGTTTTAAGAGGTTAAAACTACAGAAGCCCATTTTGTGTAAAAGCTATATGGACCGAACTGCTAACTGCGATTCAGCCCATACACCTAGATGATGTTTATAGTTAATGTTGTGGTTTTTAAATGAGCTATTTAATGGGCTTTACAATGAGTAATTGATTGGATCAATTCTTCCATTTCATGTGATGTGTGGGTGTTTGATGTGCTACGACCATGGGCCAAAAGCACTTGGCCCATGATGATTCGTTAGTGGCTCTTGCGCACACCATGGCTAAATGCACAACATTGCCATGGTGTCCCTTAAGGTAATTGGATGTGTTTCTGTGTAATACCCTTAAACTGGACACTTAATGAGACTCGTGTTAGTTTAGAATGTTCACAACCGTTGGATAAGTCTGGGGAGATTTATTCGGTAAGGCTGACACTGGTGTGCAGCGAAGTTCTGGGGTGGTCTGTCTTAACTGCCAGGGTGAGACCCGCGGTACATGCAATGTAGGTTTGCTTGAAACCCTAAACCGGACCAGATTTCCAGTATTCCTCTGGACCTTGGAGATTAGTGGACAAAACTGAAAAGTTACACCTGACCCCTAGACTTGATTATGATACTGCACTAGGTGTCGGATTGGGCTGTCTTTGACATGCCAATCAGTGAGATCCTTAAAGGGGGTCAAAACATGGGTAGGTTGGGACAGTCTGAGAATTCATCTGAGTGGGTGATCATAGTGACAGGTGAAGGGGATGAGAGATCCATCGTATGGACACCCAAAATTGTGGAATAAGGGGGCGAATTTCAAAAATTTTTCTCTCCCTTCAACTGGGAATCGTATTCCCTATTTAGAAAATTATATTTTCAATGATCATTCTTGAACCATAAACTGAACCAGATCTGAACCAAAAGGAGTAGGAGAGGATTATACCTGATACGGAGAAATAGTATACCCCACCCAACGAAGGTGTTCACGCCAAGGATGGATCGAAAGACTGCTCCCACTGAAAATGGCGCAGTGCAAGATGGAGCAGAATCAACAGTGTTCTTCTCCAAGAACTCTGTCCTTCGCAAGAATCAACAGCATGGCACATGAGCATAGCTTCCTATCAATTCTTTCTCAAAGAACTAATGTTAAGATCAAATCTTGACTTCTCCCACAACTGGAGATCGAACTGGCAAACAGGGGCGGCAAGAACAGGGAGGCGGCAAGAAAGAATTCTGCAGGGTTGTCTTCTAAAGGCTGTCGCCCCCCTTTTCTTTTGTTAACCTAAAGGATCAGCTCCTAATCCAATTAGGAGCTGCTTATCCAAATCATATTTGGATCAGCCTTCTCTTCAGGTGATAAGGATAAACCCTTATTTGCAAATTAGATCAACTTTCTCCCAATCTCAGTAGGAGGTTTCTAGATCTGAATCGCATTCAGATCTGGACTCTCTGAGTGGATAGTGTCAAGACCCTATCCTATCTACTTATCTGTCTCAGAATTTACCCCATAATTAACTAATTAAATAGCCCAGTTCGAAATGGGCTTTACGCCCATTAAGCTTATGTGCTCACTTAACCTTCCTAACTGCTGCCCAGTTGGGCTTCCTTGTATGGAGTGGGACCCAAGCATTGATCTACACATCAGCCACAAGGGTTCGGCCCAACCTTTGTTACTAGGCCTGGCCAAATACACTTTATGGACAGTGCACCCACTGAAACCCATCAAATGGGCTCTATGGGCCCAACACTTAACCTAAGTGGTCCCTGGGCCAAGCCACCTTGTAACACCCAGGGACTATGGGCAGATGCAAGATTAGCCCATCAGATATTACCCTCAATGGTCTTACACTTGACCTCTCAGCCCATAATGATCATAACTGCCTAACAAGAGAGTACCTCTCCCTCGGCTGCAAGGAACAGTGTCGCACTTTCTACTTGTATGGATCCCAGGAATTAAAACCTTTTTGCAAACCTTTTAGAAACCATTATATACATACATTTATATCTTATATAAAATATATTTCACAAAACAAATCTCAACGATTGAAATCGGTTGCCGGCAGTCTTGGTTTCCAACAGTGAGAGTGCATCCCTAATCATTGCCTTTGTCTGACAAAGGGGCTAATACTGTCACTATGATCACCCACTCGGATGAATTCTCAGACTGTCCCAACATACCCAAGTTTTGACTGCCACTAAGGATCTCCCCGATTGATACATCAAACACAACCCAATCCGACACCTAGTGTAGTATCATAATCGAGTCTAGGGATTGGGTGTAACTTTCCAGTTTTGCCCATCAATCTCCAAGGTCTAGGGCAATACTGGAAATCTAGTCCAGTTCATAGATTCAATTAATCCTACATTTTATGTGCCTAGGGTCTCACCCTACCAGCTAAGACAAGCCACCCCAACCGACTTGGTGGCACCACAGTGTCAGCCTTGTCAGGGTAGGTCTCCCCAGACCGACCCACTGGCTGTGAACATTCTAAACTAACACGAGTCTCATTAAGTGTCCGGTTTAAGGGTATTACTCAGAAACATGCCAAGGGAACATGAATCAAATATGCACTTTTATTCGTTTACAATAAACTCATAAAGTACATCATTCTAATTGAAGCGAAGGGCATACAAAACTATCTAACAATAGGATCAGACCCTTTGTCGGACAAAGGTAATGATCAGGGATGCACTCTCTCTGATGGAAACCAAGATTGCCGACAACTGATTTCAATCGTTGAAAATTGTTTTGCAAAATATATTTTATATACAGATATAAATATATATATATTATGGTTTCAAAATATTTGCAAAGGGTTTTAATTCCCGGGATCCATGTGAGCAGAGAGTGTAACATTGTTCTTTGTAGCCGAGGGAGATGTCCTCTCTTGTCGGATAGTGTATGATCATTATGGGCTGAGAGGTTAAGTGTAAGACCATTAAGGGTAATACCTATTGGGCTAATCTTGCATCTGCCCACAGTCCTTGGGTTTTTATAAGGTGGATTGGCCAATGGACCACTTAGTGTATGTGTTGAGCCCATTAGGAGTTCATGTGATGGGCTCAGGGGGTGCACTATCCATAACAGTGTATATGACCAAGCCTTGTAACAAAGGTTGGGCTGAACCCATGTGGCTGATGTGTAGATCAATGTTTGGTTGCCACGCCAAAGAAAGAAGCCCAACTAGGCAACAGTTTGGAAGCATACTGAGCACTAAAACTTCATGGGCATAAAGCCCACTTTGAACTACGCAGATTTGATCAGTTAAATTAGGAGACAGATCTAGGATTAGATTAGCAAATAGGATAGGGTTTTAACCCTATCGACTCAGAGTGTCTAGATCTAAATGAGATTTAGATTTGGAAAGCTCCTAATAAGATTGGGAGAGGGCTGATCTAATTTGCAGATTAGATCCAAATACGATTTGGATCAGCAATTCCTAATGGGATTAGGAGCTGATCCCTTTAAGGATATAAAAGGAGGAGGGGGCGGCAGCTTATTAGAAGATCAAATTCTCAATTTCAGAGAAAGAACATAGCATCCAGTGAGACTACGCTATTTTCTCCTTGCCGCCTCCTTCCTACCACCGCTATAATTGCCAGTTCGATCTCCTCTTTCAAGTTGGAATGATCAAGATTGGATCTTGATATCAGCCTTTGGAGAAAGGCAGATCTGAAGTTGTCCTCACCGCCTCCAATGAATTCTTGTGAAGGGTTCGGTTCGTTGGACGAACATTGCTGATTTTGCTCCATCATTCACTGTGTCATCTTCAATGGGAGCAGTCTTTGGAGTCTTTCTTTGGGCGTGAACACCAACGTTGGGAGATACTGTTTCTCTGTATCAAGTATATCCCTTTCCTGCTTATGGTTTCAAATTTGGTTTGGTTTACGGGTCAAGATTGATTATTGAAAATGCAGATTTTCTAAAATAGGGAATGTGATTCCCAGACGAGGGGAAAGGAAATTTTTGAAATTTTGCCCAACCTATCTGTAGGGTTCAGGCATCCAAAAGATGGATCTCTCATTCCTTCAGTGGTACCAGAGCCAGGTTCAAGTCTTGAGTCAAATTAAACCACATCTGAACCTACGCAAATGGGCAGAAGGCGTTCTACCCGATATGCACAGATTAGGGTTTTTTGGAAAACTGTTTGCCAAATAAAGGGCGATTGATCTGAAATTATTTTTTATAAATTTGGAATTTTATTTAGAATTGTTCTTCATAATTTCTTGATTTATGGGTTGTTCGTAGAAATGGAGATCGAAATCTTTTTCTAGCTCGTGACAATCTGCGATTTGTAGTTTCTTAAATTTTTATTACATTTGGTCTGTAAAATAATATTTTTTATTTTTTAGACTGAATGTATAGGATTCAATCTGATGTAATTTTAATAGAAATTTTATCATTTCTATTTTATTAATTTTTTGGATCGAAGAAGGCGGCGCAGGAAGGAGATTTCACAAATGGGAAAATTGCTATCAACGACAGTTTGTGAAACTACATACTGTGATCTAACCTCTGTTTTCCAGGATGGAATGTGCGAACAACCCTCTTTGACTGATTCTTGTTTTTCTTTAATCAGTATTTAATTTCAGATCAGTTTATTGGATTAAATCTTTAATTAAAGATCATACCCTAGACCCATTCGAACCTGAATTGTCCAAACTAGTTGCACGGAATCCAAGGTTTGATTAAGGCTGATGTCGGCCCTATTTTTCCAATGATGGGCCTAAGGATTGATAATTAATTAAAAGATTAATTTGGCTCAACCTATAGCGCCCAATTTTAAATTGTTAAAACTGCTAAAAGCCCACATTTGTAGGAAAGCTATATGGGCTAAACTGCTAAACCCATATTCGGCCCATATACCAAGATAATGTTAATTGTTAATGTTATGGATTAAAATGGGTTTTAATTATGGGCTTTACAGATATTTAATAGATTTGATCAATTTATCCCTGCATGTGATGTATGGATGTGTGATGTGCAAAGTTCATGGGCCATAAGTACTTGGCCCTTGCAGATTCGACAGTGGCTCTTGCGCACACCATGGCTGAAAGCACATCATTGCCATGGTGTCCCTAAAGATCATTGGATGATCTCCCTCAATAGCGGCCCCACACCTCCTGAAGAGGATACGTGCGAAACCCTAGCCAATTAGGGCCCACCTAAATCTGGCTTTATGAAAGCCAGTGGGAGCTACTTTGGTTTGACCTAAATTAAGCTAGGGCATAATTATTGTTCCCTCCAGCAATATGAGTGCATGTGATAGGGAGATTCATATGATGAACTCTCTAAAAATCTTCCATCATTAGCATGAAGATGGGTCATTTAGTAATGAGTAAACGCAGTAGAAAATGGGGTATCCATTTGCTATTGGATTTGTCTAAGTGTTTCATAAGATGATAGGGGCATCATAGACAGATGTGGGAGGGGATTCACCAAAAAATAGGAACTCTCTCATGGTACCTTGGCGTTCACGAATATGATGGGTGAGCACTCACTGGACCGAAAGGTTTAACCTAAAATGGCTTTCAACCTTATCTAACAGAGGCCAATGAGAAAGCTCATATGATGAGTGGATATGATCTTTCACAGAAAGGTAGTGGGGTTTTGCAGCTGAAACAGTTGGCTCCATGCACCCTATGTGATTTTCCACATTTCCAGAGACAAGTCGTTGTCTCCGTCATTGAGATAGGAGGGAAATCTTTGAGATGAACAAATGGGAATGGAGCAGAATTAGCAGCGTTCATCAAAAGAACCAGATCCTTCGCAAGAATCAGCTAGACAACACGCGAGCATTACTTCCAATCAGCCCTTTCACAAAGGACTAATATCAAGATCTAATATTGATCACTCCCATTTCCGGCAGTCGATTTCAATCGTTGAGATTTGTTTTTGCAAAATATATTTTATATTAGATATAAAAGTATATATATTATGGTTTCGAAATGAGTTGCAAAAGGTTTTAATTCCCGGGATCCATGTAAGCAAAGAGTGCAACACTGTTCCTTGCAGCCGAGGGAGAGGTCCTCTCTTGTCGGGCAGTGTACGATCATTATGGGTTGAGAGGTTGAGTGTAAGACCATTTGAGAATAAAACCTGATGGACTAATCTTGCATCTGACCACAATCCCTGGGAGTTACAAGGTAGCTTGGCCCAGGGACCACTTAGGGTAAGTGTTAGGCCCATAGAGCCCATCCGATGGGTTTCAGGGGGTTCACTGTCCATAACAGTGTATTCGGCCAGGCCTTGTAACAAAGGCTGGTCCGAACTAATGTGGTTGGTGTGTAGATCAATGTTAGGGTCCCACGCCATACAAGGAAGCCCAATTGGGTAGCAGTTTAGTAGGCTAAATGAATACATAACCTTAAATGGGCCTTAAGCCCATTTCTAACTGGGCTAATTTGATTATTTACTTAAGGGGCGAATTCTGAGATGGATCAGCTGATAAGATTGGGCCCAGACCCTATCCACTTAGAGAGTCTAAGATCTAAATGAGATTTAGATCTGGAAACCTCCTAATTAGATTAGGAGATGGCTGATCTAATCTGCAGATAAGATAAGGGTTATCCCTTATCACTTAAAGGGACTTCTAATCCAAATATGATTTGGGTTGGCAACTTCTAATGGGATTAGAGCTGATCCCTTTGAAACTATAAAAGGAAGAGGGGGTGGCAGCCTTTAGACATGCAATGCAATCCCGAGATCCTTGTCTTCAGAGCTGAGATTACAAGAATAGAGAATTTTGCACCCTGCAAATACTCTCTTGCCGCCTCCTTCCTGCAGCCGCCGCCTACAGCAGTTCGATCTCCAATTCTTGGGAGAAATCAAGATTTGATCTTGATACCAATTTCAAAAGATTGGTGGTAGTTGTATTCACAAGCCATCTAGTTGATTCTTGCGAAAGGTCAAGTTTTTTTGGAAGAACACTGCTGATTCTGCTCCACCCTACACTGCATTTTCAGTGGGAATAGATTTTGGATTCTTCCTTGGGCGTGAACACCTCCTTTGGGAGATACTGCTTCTCTGTATCAGGTATTATCCCTCCCTACTCCTTTTGGTTCATATCTGGTTCAGTTTATGGTTCAAGAATGATCATTGAAAATATGATTTTCTAAATGGGGAATTCGATTCCCAATTGAAGGTAGAGAAAAATTTTTGAAATTCGTCCCCTCATTCCGCAATCTTTGGGCATCCATGTGATGGATTTTCTATCCCTTCAGATCATTACCTTTGTCCGACAAAGGGGCTGATCTTGTCACTATGATCATACACTCAGATGAATTCTCGGATTATCCCAACATACACAGGTTTTAACCCACGCTAAGGATCTCACTAATTGGCATATCAAATCCACCCAATCCGACATCTAGTGTAGTATCATAATCGAGCCTAGGGTTCAGGTGTAAATTTCTAGTTTTGCCCATCAATCTCCAAGGTCCAGTGCAACATTGGAAATCTGGTCTGGTTCGAAGGTTCAATTAATCCTACATTGCATATGCCTTGTGTCTCACCCAGGCGACTGAGACAGGCCACCCCAACCTTGGCAGGATAAATTTCCCCAGACATATCCAATGGCCGTGAACATTCTAAACTAACACGAGTCTCATAAGTGTCCAGTTTAAGGGTATTACACAGAAACACACCACAAGGATATGAATCAAATATGCACTTTTATTCATTTACACTAAATTTATAATGTACATCATTCTGATTAGAGCTAAGGGCATACAACTGTCTAACAACTCCAACTTGCACTTAGGTCAAATCTGGTATAAGCCAGAGTCCCATACTTTCCATGTGTTTCTCAAACACTTTCTGTGTCAGTGGTTTAGTCAATGGATCTGTTACATCCTCCGCCGACGCTAACTTTTGAATTAGGACGCCCCCTCTACCAACAATCTCCCGCAGTACATGGTACTTTCTCACGATGTGCTTCAACTTTGAGTGGGCTCGTGGCTCCTTAGCCTGAGCAATCACTCAATTGTTGTCACACAACAACAGGATGGGTGATGTGCTGGATGGAACTACTTCCAATTCGTGAACGAACTTCTTCATCCACACGACTTCCTTGGCAGCTTTACTTGCGGCAATGTATTTGGCTTCGGTTGTGGAGTCTGTTATAGACCCCTGTTTACTACTTTTCCAGCAAACAACACACGATCCTATCGTGAAAACATACCCAGATGTAGACTTTCTATCATCTGGATTCGACTAGAAATCGGCATCAGTATGCCCATGGATTTGTTGTGAGCTACCATCGAATACCAGACTAAACTCTTTTGTCCTTCGAAGGTACTTAAGTATGTTTTTCACAGCAGCCCAGTGCTCCTGCCCTAGGTTGGCCTGAAATCTGCTTACCACACTCACTGCCTGAGCAATGTCAAGACGAGTGCACAACATGGCATACATGATGCTCCCTACGAGTGAGGCATAGGGAACATACTTCATGCCCTCAATCTCCTCAGAGGTCTTGGGAGACATTTTCTTGGAGAGAGTGACTCCGTGCCTGAAAGGAACATTTCCCTTCTTGGAGTTCTCCATGTTGTATCTCTTGACAATTTTGTCAATGTAAGCAGATTGGGATAATCCTATTATCCGCTTCGATATATTTCTATAGAGTCAAAGACCTAGTATATATAGGAGGCTTTTCCAAGGTCTTTCATGGAGAATTGTTGTGAAAGCCATACTTTTACAGCATGTATATCATAGTCTCCAATGCGTATCCCCAAACGGAAGTGGGTAACTTTGAATGGACGAGAAGTGACCAGACCATATCCGATAAGGTCCTATTCCTCTTCTCTGAAACACCGTTAAGTTGTGGTGTAGCAGGAGGAGCCAACTATGATACTATTCTGTTGACCTTCATGTAGTCCCTGAATTCGTCAGAGAGATACTTGCCACCTCGATCTGATCAAAGGGACTTAATTTCTCTTCCTAACTGTTTCTCGTCTTCTTGTCTGAACTCTTTGAACTTTTCAAAGGATTCGGACTTTTGTCTCATTAGGTACATGTAACCATACCGAGAATAACCATCGGTAAATGTAATGAAGTACACATGCTGGTTACGGGGTTCTAACACTCAGGGGAACACATACATCAGTATGTATAAGGTCAAGCGTGCCTGTACATCTTTCAAGCTTACCATCAAAATGGCCGTTTTGTCATCTTATCCTGAAGGCATGGCTCACAAGTGGGAAGATCTTCAACAGTTAGAAAATCCAAAGGACATGTAGCAGACCCATTGACAAAGCCACTATCACAGAAAGTGTTTGAGAAACACTTGGAAAGTATGGGACTCTGGCTAGTACCTGATTGGACCTAAGTGCAAGTGGGAGCTGTTAGACAGTTTTGTATGCCCTTAGCATCAATCAAATTGATGTACTTTATGAGTTTATTGTAAATGAATGAAAGTGCATATTTGATTCATGTTCCCTTGGTATGTTTCTGTGTAATAGCCTTAAATTGGACACTTAATGAGACTCGTGTTAGTTTAGAATGTTCATAGCCAGTGGGTCGGTCTGGGGAGACCTATCTGGACAAGGCTGACACTGTTTTGCCACCAAGTCGGTTCGGGTGGCTTGTCTCAGCTACCGGGGTGAGACCCTAGGCACATATAGTGTGGGATTAATTGAATCTTTGAATTGGACCAGATTTCCAGTATTGCCTTGGACCTTGGAGATTGATGGGCAAAACTGAAAAGTTTCACCCAACCCCTAGACTCAATTATGATACTACACTAGGTGTCGGATTGGGCTGTCTTTGATATACCAATCAGTGAGATCCTTAGTGGGGGTCAAAACTTGGGTATGTTGGGACAGTCTGAGAATTCATCTGAGTGGGTGATCATAGTGACAGGATCAGCCGTGGCAATAGAAACCGTGGAGTTAATTTTTAGAGAATTCAATTCTCGGAAGGATTAGAAAATTTTTGAAATTTCACTTAGCCATCTACCATGGTTCATCCATCCATATGATGGATCCTTACCCTTCCTTCATCAGTAACACTAGGTTAGAGAAAATTGTTAATGTTAGACTATCAGTTACAAAAGCCTATTCCATTACAAAAATAATAATAATAAAATAAATATATAAAAAAGTAAAAATAGCGATAAAAATGAAATAAATATAAATACATATAAAAAAGAGAAAGGGAGAATTTGGTGAGTTAGAAAAGTCAAGAGCCGAACTAATGTTTCTATGAACTAAAGGAAGGAAAAAGTGAACTACCATATCAAAATAGTAGTAAAAAAAAAGAAGAAAATTTAAAAGAGAGGAAGTAGATGAAAAATGTATGTATATTTGTAGCGGCCAAATGTCTTTGGGTAGAGTAAAAAATTAAAAGAATAAAATGTATACAAATAAATTAAAATAAAATAAATGAGATAGAATAATAAAAAATTATAACCAAGTTAAAAGAAAAAGTGATAATGGATGGAAATTAAAAATATATAAAAAATAAAAACTAAAATATAATAAAATTAAGGTGTATTAACTTGTCTTGAAGTGCTCTTCGATTTTCTTTATTTCTATTTTTCATTGATGTCCTTAGTTGATTAAGTAATCATGCATTTTGTGCTTGTGTTTTTTTGGAATCCCGTGTGGGCCCCACCTAAACGACCCGAGAGAGGTGTGCCTAACCCCTTCCCTCTTCCACATGAGTCTTACCCATACTGGTATAGTAGAAAGGGGAAATCCATCATATGGCTGGCCGAACCATGCTAGATGGTTGGGCGAAATTTCAAAAATTTTCTTTCACCCTTCTAGGAATTGTATTCCTAGCTTTAGAAAAATTGCATTTTTCAAGGATCGTTCTTGCACCGAAACTGGACTAGATTTGGAACCAAAAGAAAGGTAGAAGAATACCTGTTATAGATTCCACAAATATAGCTTCCAAAGTGGTAGTTCACACCCAAAGAGAGTTTCAAAACTAGCTTCCACTGAAGATGGCACAACTTGAACTGAAGCCGGTTCAGCAACACAATTTTTCAGCAAAAACTATAATACAACAACTTTGATCGAGCAAGGGAGGTGAGCACAAAATTTGTTCTAATATTATCTTGCAAAAATCAGGAATCAAGAATGATCTTAGCCACAAGGTGGAAAACGAAGTAGGGTTTCTGGGGGGGCAAGAACAGAGGGAGAGAACTGAGAGCAAAGTGATTTGGAGCAGATTCAACCCCCTCTATTTATAAGCCTTAAGGATCAGCATTCCTAATTGAATTAGGAGGATCCTAATCCAAACCTTTATTTGGATTTGGACTCTTTAAGTGGATAAGATTTATTCTCTTATCCTAATTGTTGATCCATACCCATATTCGCCCATGTCACAGGACTGCTTAAGCTATCATGCGACCACTTGTTTAATCTAATTAATCACGGGCTTTATGTTAGACAGTCTTGTATGCCTTTAGCTTCAATCGGATTTGATGTACTTTTATTATTTAGTAGAAATAAATTAAAGTGCATGTTTGATTCATGTTGTTTGGTATAATTCTGTGTAAGACCCTAAAATTGGACACTTACAAAAACTTGTGTTAGTTTTTAAATGTTCACAGCCATTGGATAAGTCTGGAGAGATTTATCCTGCCAAGGCTGATACTGATATGCCACCAAGTGTTGGGATGGCTTGTTTCGGCAATCAGGGTAAGACCCAAGGCACATGCAGTATGGGATTGCTTGAACCCTTGAACCGGACCAGATTTCCAGTATTGCCCTAGACCTGGGAGACAGATGGGCAAAACTAGAAAGTTACACCTGACCCCTAGACTCGATTATGACACATCACTAGGTGTCGAATCAGACTGTCTTTGTTGTGTCAATCAGTGAGATCCTTAGTGGGGGTCAAAACCTGGACATGATGGGGCAATTTAAGAATTCATCTGAGTGAGTGGTCATAGTAACAGGATCAGCCCCTTTGTCGGACAATGGTAATGATCGGGAATGCACTCTCTCTGATGGAAACCAAACTGCCGGCAGTTGATTTCAATCGTTGAAATTTTGTTTTGCAAAATTATATATATATATATATATATATGTACAGTTTCAAAAGATTTGCAAAAGGTTTTAATTCCTGTGATCCATGTGAGTAGAGAGTGTGGCATTGTTCCTTGCAGCCGAGGGAGAGGTCTTCTCTTGTTGGGCAGTGCTTGATCATTTAGGGCTAAGAGGTTAAGTGTAAGACCATTTAGGATAATACCTGATGGGCTAATCTTGCACCTGCCCACAGTCCCTGGGTTT
Organism: Nelumbo lutea; assembly: GCF_056320005.1. Taxonomy (NCBI): domain Eukaryota; kingdom Viridiplantae; phylum Streptophyta; class Magnoliopsida; order Proteales; family Nelumbonaceae; genus Nelumbo; species Nelumbo lutea. The sequence goes on from NC_142691.1 coordinate 38,680,901, forward strand.
TTATAAGATGGCTTGGCCCAGGGACCACTTAATGTAAGTGTTGGGCCCATAGGGTCCATGTGATGGGCTCAAGGGGGTTACTGAGTCTTTCAGTGAATTCGGTTGGGCCTTGTAATAAAGGCTGAGCCGAACCCATGTGGCTGGTGTGTAGATCAATGCTTGGGTCCCACACCATACAAAGAAGCCCAACTGGGGAGCAAATTGGAAACTGGTTAAACACTGAACACTTATTGGGCCAAAAGCCCATTTTGAACTGGGCTGATATGATCACCAGTTCATGGCACGAATCTGAGATTAATGTTAGTAAAAGGATTGGGTCTTTAACCTTATCCACTCTAAGAGACTAAATTCAAATTAGATTTGAATCTGGTAACCTCTTGATAAGATCAGGAGTTAACTAACTTAATCTGCAGATAGGATTAAGATTAACCCCTATCCAAATACTGATTTGGATTGGGATAACTCCCAAACTATTGGGAGCTTTCTTAATCAAGAAAAAAGAGGAGAAAACCCTAGCAGAAATATCAGATTTTGAACTAGGGGTTTGAGTAAGCAAGAAACACAACCTGCGAATTGAGATTAGATCTCTCACAGACTCTAGAGAGAAGAGATGGTTCTGCCCTCTTCGTCCCTAGACTTCTCCTTCAACCGCCGCCACTCCCGGTTGGAAGATTGGATCTTTGCAGCAACAGGAAGTCAAGAAATTGGTTCTTGACAACAGTCTTGCAAGAAAGACAAAAGGATTCAGTGTTCAAGGTTTCCAGAGGGTTCTTGTGAAGAATCCAGTGTGTAGGATGCACCCTGCTGGTTCCGTTCCATCCACAGCTGTGTCATCTTTAGCAGGAGCAGATCTTGGTTTCTTCTTTGGGCGTGAACACCAACTTTGGGAGATATTGTTTCTCCAGATCAGGTATAATCCTTCCTGTTTCCTTTTGGTTCAGATCTGATTTGATTATGGTTCAAATAGAATCCTTGAATAATGTATTCTAAATTTAGGGAATATGATTCCCAGTTGGAAGAAGGTAGAAAAATTTTTGAAATTCGCCCACCAATTCCGCACCCTTCATGGCGTCCATTAGATGGATCCTACCATTCTTTCAGTGGTATCAGAGCCACGTTCGAATCTTGAACCAAAAGAAAATCAGATCTGACCCTGTGCAGATGGACAGAAAATGTCTGCCAAGATCTGCGCAGTTTGCTTTCCTTTTTTTTTTTTCAAAGAAATGGTTTCTTGTTAAGGGCGTTTGATCTGAAATTAATTTTGTTAAATCCAAAATTTTATTTAGAATTGTTCATTATTTATTTTTTATTTAATGGACTGTTCAAACCTAGAGATCACAGTGCAGTTTTGGCGTAGATGGTCTGTGCACCCTTTTTCATTTATTTTATTCAATTCAGTCTGTAAATAATTTTTTTTTCTAGACTGAATGTATAGGATTTGATCAAGAATGTAATTAATTAATAGAAATAGGATTTTTGTTTTTTATTTATTTTTTTGATTAAAGAAGAAGGAAGAAGATGGCGGCGCTGGAGATTTGCAGATGGGGAAATCACCTACTGCGATTTACAATTTATAAAACTGTAACATTTGTGATTAACCTATGTTTTGCAGGTGGTACGAATAGTCCATATTTGATTTGTGATTGTCTAAAATCAAAATTATTAATTTCAGATCTCTCATTAATTAATTCTTGAATTGAAAATCAATATTAGACCATTTCGGACTGGATTGGACCAAAACTGTTTGGATTGAATCCGAGATTCGAAGGGGGCTATTTTTCAGTCCATATTTGTCACACTGATTATTCCAAATCTAATGTTCAATTACAGGGATTAATTCGGCCCACCTGTAAAGCCCAGTTTTAAAGGGTTAAAACTGCAAAAGCCCAATATTGTGAGAAAAGCTGTATGGGCCGAACTGCTAACTGCTATTCAGCCCATACACCTAGTAGACATTAATTATTAATGCTTTAGGTTTTTAAATGGGCTATTCGATGGGCTTTACAATAGTTAATTGATTGGATCAATTCCTCCTTTACATGTGATGTTTGGATGTTTGATGTGTTGCGACCATGGGCCATAAGCACTTGGCCCATGTTGACTCGTTAATGGCTCTTGTGCACACCATGGCTGAATGCACATCATTGCCATGGTGTCCCTTAAGGTCATTGGATGACCCCCTCTCTACTTGGTGGACCCCACAACCCTGAAAAGGGATGCATACGAAACCCCTAGCCGATTGAGGCCCACTAGAAATCTGACTTTATGAAAGTCAGTGGGAGCCACTTTGGTTTGACCTAAATTAGAACTAGGGTGTAATTTTGTTCCCTCCAAGTAAATATGAGTGCGTGTGATAGGGAGATCCATTTGATGGACTCTCTAAAGGCCTTCCGTCATTAGCACAATGATGGGTCCATCACTAATGAGGAAACGCACCATAAAATTGGGCTATCCATTTGCTGTTGGATCTGTTAGAGTGTTTCATTAGATGATATGGGCATCATAGACCGATGTGGGAGAGGCTTCACCAGAAAATGGGAACTCTCTCACAGTACCTTGGCGTAACCTGAATATGATGGGTGTGCACTCACTAGACAGAAAGGTTTACATGAAAACGGCTTTGAACCTTGTCTAACAGAGGCCAAAGGGAAACTCATCTGATGAATGGATATGATCCGTCACAAAAAGGTGGTGAGGTTATGCAGCTGAAACAGTTGGCTTCACGCACCCTATGTGATTTCCCACATTTCCAGAGACATTCCGTCGTCTCCGTCACAGAGAAGGGAGGGAAAACCTCAGAGATGAACAAATGGGAATGGAGCATAGATTAAAAGCCATATCTATGTAGGTAACATGAATCAAACTAATGTTGTGGACTAACATTTTTGCTATTTTATCAGAAAATGGCAAACGGTCAATTTGCAAAGCTTCTAGATGATAACAAGCTTAAGGGCCCAAACTATGCCGACTAGTACAGAAATCTTATGTTGGTCCTAACTTTTGAAAAGTTAGATAAGGTGGTGAAAAATCCTACCCTGGAACATCCGGGTGATAGGGCTTCTGAGGCCCGTAGGAGGGACTACCAAGATTGTGAGGATAAGAACTCCCTAGCCCACTGCTTTGTCATTGCCTCAATAGACAACTCAATACAGAGGTAGTTCGATCAGATCGAACTAGCCAAGGACATATTGGACAGTCTAAGAACAATGTATGAAGAGCAGAACCGTTCTACTCGACAAAAGGTCCTGAAATTGTTCATGACCGCGCAGAGGTCCAAGGGGCAGAAAGTTCATGACCATTGTCTTCGGATGATGGGATACATTAACGAACTTGAAGCCCTTGGATCCGGGCTAGATCTTGGCACACAAGTGGATACCATCCTGAATTCTTTGCCCTCTTCCTTCAATGCGTTCACTATGAACTACAATATGAATAAGCTGAATGTCAGCATCCAGGAACTCAGCAATTTGTTGCAGAGGGCCGAGGATCTTTTAAAGAATGATGAGCCTGTGGTTATGCTTGTTGAAGCTAACAGATCGGGGAAGAAAAAGAGAAAGGCAAAGAAACCCCAGAAGAAAGCTGCCAAACCCAAGAAGCAGAAGAAGAACAAGGCATTGGATGTCTGTCACTTCTGCAAACAGATCAGCCACTGGAAGAGGAACTGTCCTGCCTACCTGGAATCTAAGAAAGGGAACATCGAAGTTTGTGTCATAGATACTAATATGTTAATTACTTCTATGTCCTGGTGTGTTGACTTCGGGGCTTCAACTCATGCGTGTAACTCACTGCAGGGGTTCAAAGTTAGCAAAAGATTGAGTGATGGCGAAGTGACAGTTTTCTTGGGAACGACTGCAAGTGTTGCAGCTGCGGCGATAGGAACTGTAGAATTAGTTTTTAGAGAATGAGTCCTTGTACTTAAAGATTGTCTTTATGTACAGAACTGGAGAAGAAATTTAATTTCTGTTTCTAAACTGTGTGCTGATGGATATACTGTTTATTTTAGTAATATGATTACTATTAAACGGAATAACAAATTCATCGCATGCGGGGAAATGGAGAATGGTCTCTATGTTCTACATCATTCTCTAGAAACTAACCTAACCGAAACTACATCGGTCGAAAATCCCAAGAAAAGGAATCGTGATACAGTTAATCCCACGAGCTTCTGGCATTACCGACTTGGCCATATCAGTGTTGACCGAATCACAAGATTGGTGAAGGAAGGTTCTTTGGATTTTCTAACTGTAGAAAATCTTCCCACTTGTGAGCCTTGCCTTCAAGGTAAGATGACTAAGTGGCCATTTGACGGTAAGCCTAAAAGATCTGGAGGCACACATGACCTAATACATACTGATGTATGTGGTCCCCTGAGTGTTAGGACATGGAATCAGCACGTGTACTTCATCACCTTTACAGATGATTTTTCACGATAGGGTTACGTGTACCTAATGAGACACAAATCTGAATCCTTTGAAAAGTTTAGAGAGTTCAGACAGGAAGTCGAGAAACAGTTAGGAAGAGAAGTTAAGGCCCTTCGATCGGATCGAGGTGGCGAGTATCTCTCTGGCGAATTCAAGGACTATTTAACGTATAATGGGATAGTGTCACAACTAGCTCCTCCTGCTACACCACAACTCAACGGTGTTTCAGAGAGGAGGAATAAGACCTTGTTGGATGTGGTTCGGTCACTTCTCATACGCTCAGAATTACCCACATCCTTTTGGGGGATATGCATTAGAGATTGCTATCTACATGCTGAATCGGATTTCGACCAAAATCAGTTCTGAAAACTCCATATGAACTATGGACCAGAAGGAAGCCAAGTGTGAGACACTTGAAGATTTGGGGTTGTCCTGCACACGTTAAAAGAACAAGTGCGGACATGTTGGAATCCAAAACTAGTCGTTGCCTATTTATAGGCTACCCAAAGGATTCAGTGGGTTATCTATTCTATGACCCAAGTGAGCAGAAAGTGTTCTGCAGTCGAAACGTCCAATTCTTAAAATCCGAATACATCATGGACACTCACCATTAGGAAATAGTTCTTGATGAGGAGAGCTCAGGAGTAGTGGGAGATGTCCCACAAGTTCCAGGTATTGACTAACCTAGAAGGTCCACCCGGGTATCCAGACCACCAGTCCGATATGGTTATGACCAGGACTCCTACCTGGTGGAAGCCTTGACTAGTGAAGAGGATCCCGTGACTTACGCGAAAGCTATGTTAGACATAGATTCCTAGATGTGGGTGGAGTCCATGAGAGCTGAGATGGACTCGATGGAGACCAATGGAATCTGGACTCTAGTAGATCCGCCCTCCGGGGTAAAAGCAATTGGTTGCAAATGGATCTACAAGAGGAAGAAGGGCCCTGATGGTAGGATTGAGACCTACAAAGATCGCTTGGTGGCGAAAGGGTATACTCAGAAAGAAGGCATCGATTATGAGGAAACCTTTTCGCCCGTGGCCATGCTTAAATCCATTAGGATCCTGCTAGCTGTAGCAGCGTACCATAACTACGAGATTTGGCAAATGGATGTCAAAACCGCGTTCCTGAATGGAGATCTTAGTGAAGATATCTACATGCAGCAGCCGCAAGGCTTCATTGCTGCTGGTCAGGAACACATGGTATGTAAACTCAATAGATCCATATATGGACTTAAGCAGACTTCTAGGAGTTGGAACATGAGGATGGGTCCTTCAGTAATGAGGAAACGCACCAGAAAATGGGCTATCCATTTGTTGTTGAGCTTATCTGCCGTCAAAACATTTGACTTTGAGCAGAATCCGGATGAGCCATGTGTTTACAGGAAGTCCAGTGGGGATAAGATTACCTTTTTGGTATTGTACATGGACGATATCCTACTCATTGAGAATGATGTGGGAATGTTGACTTTGGTCAAGGTATGGCTGTCATAGCAGTTCTCCATGAAAGATCTTGGAGAAGCTTCATACATACTGGGTCTTCGACTCTATAGAGATAGATCGAAGCGGAAAATTGGATTATCCCAGGCTGCTTACATTGACAAATTTGTCAAAAGGAACAGCATGGAAACTCCAAGAAAGGAAATGTTCCTTTCAGACATGGAGTAACTCTCTCCAAGAAGATGTCTCCCAAGACTTCTGAGGAGATTGAGGGCATGAGAGACGTTCCATATGCCTCAGCCGTAGGGAGAATCATGTATGCCATGCTGTGCACTTGCCCAGACATAGCTCAGGCAGTGAGTGTGGTAAGCAGATTCCAGGCTAACCCAGGGCAGGAGCATTGGACTGCTGTGAAGAACATACTTAAATACCTTCGAAGGACAAAAGAGTTTTGTCTGGTATTCGATGGTAGTTCACTACAAGTTCTGGAGTATACCAATGCTAATTTCTAGTCGGATACAGATGATAGAAAGTCTACATTTGGGTATGTTTTCACGATAGGATCGTGTGCTGTTTGCTGGAAAAGCAGCAAACAAGGTCCACTGCAGACTCCACAACCGAGGCCGAGTACATTACCGCAAGTGAAGCTGCCAAGGAAGCCGTGTGGATGAAGAAATTCATACACGAATTGGGAGTGATTCCGTCCAGCACATCACCCATCCCGTTGTTGTATGACAACAATGGAGCGATCGCCTAGGCTAAAGAGCCTCAGGCCCACTCAAAGTCAAAGCACATCGAGAGGAAGTACCATGTTCTGTGGGAGATCATTGGTAGAGGGGACATCCTAATTCAGAAGGTAGCATCAGCGGATAATGTGGCAGACCCATTGACTAAGCCACTGACACAGAAAGTGTTTGATAAAACACGTGGAAATTATGGGACTCCGGCTTGTACCAGATTGGACCCAAGTGCAAATGGGAGTTGTTAGACAGTGTTGTATGCCCTTAGCTTCAATCGGATTTGATGTACTTTTATTATTTAGTGAAAGTAAATTAAAGTGCATGTTTGATTCATGTTGTTTGGTATAATTCCGTGTAAGACTCTAAAACTGGACACTTATAGAAACTTGTGTTAGTTTTAAATGTTCACAGCCATTGGATAAGTCTGGGGAGATTTATCCTGCCAAGTCTGATACTGATGGGCCACCAAGTGTTGGGATTGCATGAACCCTTGAACCGGACCAGATTTCTAGTATTGCCCTAGACCTTGGAGACAGATGGGCAAAACTGGAAGTTACACCTAACCCCTAGACTCGATTATGACACATCACTAGGTGTCGGATCGGGCTGTCTTTGATGTGTCAATCAGTGAGATCTTTAGTGGGGGTCAAAACCTGGACATGTTGGGGCAGTCTAAGAATTCATCTGAGTGAATGGTAATAGTGACAGGATCAGCCCCTTTGTCGAACAATGGTAATGAAAGAATGGTAGGATCCATCTAATGGACGCCAAGAAGGGTGCAGAATGGGGGGCGAATTTCAAAAAAATTTCCTACCTTCTTCTAATTGGGAATCATATTCCCTAAATTTAGAATACATTACTCAAGGATCCTACTTGAACCATAAACAAACCAGATCTGAACCAAAAGGAAACAGGAAGGATTATACCTGATCCAGAGAAATAATATCTCCCAAAGTTGGTGTTCACGCCTAAAGAAGTAACCAAGATCCACTCCTGCTGAAGATGACACAGCTGTGTGTGAAACGGAACCAGTAGGGTGCGTCCTACACACTGGATTCTTCACAAGAACCCTCTAGAAACCTTGAACACCGAATCCTAGTGTCTTTCTTGCAAGACTATTGTCAAGAACTGCTTTCTTGACTTCCTATTGCTGCAAAGATCCAATCTTCTAACAGGTAGTGATGGCGGCTGAAGGAGGAGAAGTCCAGGGACAGAGGGCAGAATTATCTCTTCTCCTTGGAGTCTGTGAGAGATCAAATCTCAGATTGCAGGATGTGTTATTTGCTTCCTCAAACCCCTAGTTCGAAATCTGATATTTCTGCTAGGGTTTTCTCCTCTTTCTTCTTGATTAAGAAACCTCCCAATATTTTGGGAGTTATCCCAATCTAAACCAGTATTTGGATAGGGGTTAATCTTAATCCTATCTGCAGATTAAGTTATTAACTCTTGATCTTATCAGGAGGTTACCATATTCAAATCTAATTTGAATTTGGTCTCTTAAAGTGGATAAGGTCAATGACTCAATCCTTTTACTAACACTAATCTCAGATTCGCCCCATGAACTGGTGATCATATCAGCCCAGTTCAAAATGGGCTTTTGGATCATTAAGTGTTCAATGTTTAACTAGTTTCCAACCTGCTGCCCAATTGGGCTTCTTTGTATGGCGTGGGACCCAAGCATTGATCTACACACCAGCCACATGAGTTCGGCCCAGCCTTTATTACAAGGCCCAACCGAATTCACTGAAAGACTTAGTGACCCCCTTGAGCCCATCACATGGACCCTATGGGCCCAACACTTACAATAAGTGGTTCCTGGGCCAAGCCATCTGAAGAAAAACCCAGGGACTGTGGGCAGGTGTAAGATTAGCCCATCAGGTAATATCCTAAATGGTCTTACACTTAACCTCTCAGCCCTTAATGATCAAGCACTACCCGACAAGAGAAGACCTCTCCCTCGGCTGCAAGGAACAGTGCCGCACTCTCCACTCACATGGATCCCTTCTTCCTCTTGTAGATCCATTTGCAACCAATTGCTTTTACCCGGGAGGGCGGATCTACTAGAGTCCAGACTCCATTGGTCTCCATCGAGTCTATCTCAGCTCTCATGTTCTCCACCCACTTCTGGGAATCTATGTCTAACATAGCTTCCGCGTAAGTCACGGGATCCTCTTCACTAGTCAAAGCTTCCACCAGGTAGGTATCCTGGTCATAACCATATCGGACTGGTGGTCTGGATACCCGGGTGGACCTTCTAGGTTGGTCATTACCTGGAACTTGTGGGAAATCTCCCACTACTCGTGAGCTCTCCTCATCAAGAACTACTTCCTGACGGTGAGTGTCCATGATGTATTCAAATTCTAAGAACTGGGTGTTTCGACTGCAGAACACTTTCTGCTCACTTGGGTCATAGAATAGGTAACCCACTGAATCCTTTGGGTAGCCTATAAATAGGCAACGGGTGGTTTTGGATTCCAACTTGTCCGCACTTGTTCTTCTAACGTGTGTAGGACAACCCCAAATCTTCAAGTGTCTTACACTTGGCTTCCTTCCGGTCCATATTTCATATGGAGTTTTCAGAACTGATTTGGTTGGAACCCGATTCAGCAAGTAGATAGCAGTCTCTAATGCATATCCCCAAAAGGATGTGGGTAATTCTGAGCGTACAAGAAGTGACCGGACCATGTTCAACAAGGTCCTATTCCTCCTCTCTGAAACACCGTTGAGTTGTTGTGTAGTAAGAGGAGCTAGTTGTGACACTATCCCATTATCCTTTAAGTAGTCCCTGAATTCGTCAGAGAGATATTCGCCACCTCGATCCGATCGAAGGGCCTTAACTTCTCTCCCTAACTGTTTCTTGACTTCCTGTCCGAACTCTCTAAACTTTTCAAAGGATTCAGATTTTTGTCTCATTAGGTACACGTAACCATATCGTGAAAAATCATCTGTAAAGGTGATGAAATACACGTGTTGATTTCGTGTCCTAACACTCAGGGGACCACATACATCAGTATGTATTAGGTCAAGTGTGCCTCCAGATCTTTCAGGCTTACCGTCAAATGGCCGCTTAGTCATCTTACCTTGTAGGCAAGGCTCACAAGTGAGAAGATTTTCTACGGTTAGAAAATCCAAAGGACCATCCTTTACCAGTCTTGTGATTCAGTCAATACCGATATGGCCAAGTCTGTAATGCCAAAGGCACGTGGGATTAACTGTATCACGATTCCTTTTCTTGGGATTTTTGACCGACGTAGTTTCGGTTAGGTTGGTTTCTAGAGAAGGATGTAGAACATAAAAACCATTCTCCAGTTCCCCGCATGCGATGAATTTGTTATTCCCTTTAACAGTAATCATATTACTAAAATAAACAGTATATCCATCAACACACAGTTTAGAAACAAAAATTAAATTTCTTCTCAAGTTCTATACATAAAGACAATCTTTAAGTACAAGGACTCATTCTCTAAAAACTAATTCTACAGTTCCTATCGCCGCAGCTGCAACACTTGCAGTCGTTCCCAAGAAAAATATCACTTCGCCATCACTCAATCTTCTGCTAACTTTGAACCCCTGCAGTGAGTTACACGCATGAGTTGAAGCCCCGAAGTCAACACACCAGGACATAGAAGTAACTAACATAATAGTTTCTATGACACAAACTTCGATGTTCCCTTTCTTAGATTCCAGGTAGGCAGGACAGTTCCTCTTCCAGTGATCGGTCTGTTTGCAGAAGTGACAGACATCCAATGCCTTGTTCTTCTTCTGCTTCTTGGGTTTGGCAGCTTTCTTCTGGGGTTTCTTTGCCTTTCTCTTTTTCTTCCCCGATCTGTTAGCTTCAACAAGCATAACCACAGGCTCATCCTTCTTTAAAAGATCCTCGGCCCTATGCAACATATTGCTGAGTTCCTGGATGCTGACATTCAGCTTATTCATATTGTAGTTCATAGTGAACGCATTGAAGGAAGAGGGCAAAGAATTCAGGATGGCATCCACTTGTGTGCCAAGATCTAGCCTGGATCCAAGGGCTTCAAGTTCGTTAATGTATCCCATCATCCGAAGACAATGGTCATGAACTTTCTGCCCCTTGGACCTCTGCGCGGTCATGAACAATTTCAGGACCTTCTGTCGAGTAGAACGGTTCTGCTCTTCATACATTGTTCTTAGACTGTCCAATATGTCCTTGGCTAGTTCGATCTGATCGAACTACCTCTGTATTGAGTTGTCTATTGAGGCAATGACAAAGCAGCGGGCTAGGGAGTTCTTAACCTCCCAATCTTGGTAGTCCCTCCTATGGGCCTCAAAAGCCCTATCACCCGGACGTTCCGGGGCAGGATTTTTCACCACCTTATCTAACTTTTCAAAAGTTAGGACCAACATAAGATTTCTGTACTAGTCGGCATAGTTTGGGCCCTTAAGCTTGTTATCATCTAGAAGCTTTGCAAATTGACCGTTTGCCATTTTCTGATAAAATAGCAAAAATGTTAGTCCACAACATTAGTTTGATTCATGTTACCTACATAGATATGGCTTTTAATCTATGCTCCATTCCCATTTGTTCATCTCTGAGGTTTTCCCTCCCTTCTCTGTGACGGAGACGACGGAATGTCTCTGAAAATGTGGGAAATCACATAGGGTGCGTGAAGCCAACTGTTTCAGCTGCATAACCTCACCACCTTTTTGTGACGGATCATATCCATTCATCAGATGAGTTTCCCTTTGGCCTCTGTTAGACAAGGTTCAAAGCCGTTTTCATGTAAACCTTTCTGTCTAGTGAGTGCACACCCATCATATTCAGGTTACGCCAAGGTACTGTGAGAGAGTTCCCATTTTCTGGTGAAGCCTCTCCCACATCGGTCTATGATGCCCATATCATCTAATGAAACACTCTAACAGATCCAACAGCAAATGGATAGCCCAATTTTATGGTGCGTTTCCTCATTAGTGATGGACCCATCATTGTGCTAATGACGGAAGGCCTTTAGAGAGTCCATCAAATGGATCTCCCTATCACACGCACTCATATTTACTTGGAGGGAACAAAATTACGCCCTAGTTCTAATTTAGGTCAAACCAAAGTGGCTCCCACTGACTTTCATAAAGTCAGATTTCTGGTGGGCCTTAATCGGCTAGGGGTTTCATATGCATCCCTTTTCAGGGTTGTGGGGTCCACCAAGTAGAGAGGGGGTCATCCAATAACCTTAAGGGACACCATGGCAATGATGTGCATTCAGCCATGGTGTGCACAAGAGCCACTAACGAGTCAACATGGGCCAAGTGCTTATGGCCCATGGTCGCAACACATCAAACATCCAAACATCACATGTAAAGGAGGAATTGATCCAATCAATTAACTTCTGTAAAGCCCATCAAATGGCCCATTTAAGACTTAAAGCATTAACAATTAATGTTTACTAGGTGTATGGGCTGAATTACAGTTAGCAGTTCGGCCCATACAACTTTTCTCACAATAATGGGCTTTTGCAGTTTTAACCCTTTAAAAATGGGCTTTACAGGTGGGCCGAACTAATCCCTATAATTGAACATCAGATTTGGAATAACTAGTGTGAGAAATATGGTCTGAAAAAGAGCCCCTTTCGAATCTCAGATTCGGTCCAAACAGTTTTGGTCCAATCTAGTCCGAAATGGTCCAAAACTGATTTTCAATTCAGGAATTAATTCATGAGAGATCTGAAATTAATAATTTTTTATTTTAGACAATCACAAATAAAAAAACATGGACTGTTCGTACCACCTACGAAACAGAGGTTAAACACAAGAGTTACAGTTTCATAAATTGTAAATCGCAGTATGCGATTTCTCCATCTACGAATCTCCAGTGCCGCCATCTTCTTCCTTCTTCTTTAATCAAGAAAATAAATAAAACAGAAATCCTATTTCTATTAATTAATTACATTCTTGATCAAATCCTATACATTCAGTCTAGAAAAAAAAAATTTACAGACTGAATAATAATAAAAGGAAGAAAAAAAGGGTGCGCAGACTATCTGCGCCAAATCTGCATTGCGATCTCCAGGTTCGAACAATCCATTAAATCAAAGTAAATAAAGAACAATTCTAAATAAATTTTTTGATTTAACAACATTAATTTCAGATCAAACGCCCTTAACAAGAAACCATTTCTTGGAAAAAAAAGAATGCAATCTGTGCAGATCTTGGCAGAACATTTTCTGTTCATCTGCGCAGGGTCAGATCTGATTTTCTTTTGATTCAAGATTCGAACCTGTGGCTCTGATACCACTGAAAGAATGGTAGGATCCATCTAATGGATGCCAAGAAGGGTGCGGAATGGGGGGCGAATTTCAAAAAAATTTCCTACCTTCTTCCAACTGGTAATCATATTCCCTAAATTTAGAATACATTATTCAAGGATCCTACTTGAACTATAAACAAACCAGATCTGAACCAAAAGGAAACAAGAAGGATTATACCTGATCCGGAGAAATAATATCTCCCAAAGTTGGTGTTCACGCCCAAAGAAGTAACCAAGATCCGCTCCTGCTGAAGATGGCAGAGCTGTGGGTGGAACGGAACCAGCAGGGTGCATCCTACACACTGGATTCTTCACAAGAACCCTCTAGAAACCTTGAACACCGAATCCTAGTGTCTTTCTTGCAAGACTATTGTCAAGAACTGCATTCTTGACTTCCTATTGCTGCAAAGATCCAATCTTCCAACAGGTAGTGGCGGCGGCTGAAGGAGGAGAAGTCCAGGGATGAAGAGGGTAGAATTATCTCTTCTCCCTGGAGTCTGTGAGAGATCAAATCTCAGATTGCAGGATGTGTTTCTTGCTTCCTCAAACCCCTAGTTCGAAATCTGATATTTCTGCTAGGGTTTTCTCCTCTTTCTTCTTGATTAAGAAACCTCCCAATATTTTAGGAGTTATCCTAATCCAAATTAGTATTTGGATAGGGATTAATCTTAATCCTATCTGCAGATTAAGTTATTAACTCATGATCTTATCAGGAGGTTACCAGATTCAAATCTAATTTTAATTTGGTCTCTTAGAGTGGATAAGGTCAATGACCCAATCCTTTTACTAACACTAATCTCAGATTCGCCCAATGAACTGGTGATCATATCAGCCCAGTTTGAAATGGGCTTTTGGCCCATTAAGTGTTCAGTGTTTAACCAGTTTCCAACCTGCTGCCCAGTTGGGCTTTTTTGTATGGCATGGGACCCAAGCATTGATCTACACACCAGCCACATGGGTTTGGCCCAACTTTTATTACAAGGCCCAACCAAATTCACTGAAAGACTCAATGACCCCCTTGAGCCCATCACATGGACCCTATGGGCCCAACACTTACATTAAGTGGTCCCTGGGCCAAGTCATCTTTTAAAAACCCAAGGACTGTGGGCAGGTGCAATATTAGCCCATCAGGTAATATCCTAAATGGTCTTACACTTAACATCTTAGCCCTTAATGATCAAGCACTACCCGACAAGAGAAGACCTCTCCCTCGACTGCAAGGAACAGTGCCGCACTCTCCACTCACATGGATCCCGGGAAAACCATTTGCGAATATTTTGAAACTGTACATATACATATATATATATATATATATATATATATATATATATATATATATTTTACGAAACAAAATTCCAACGATTGAAATCAACTGCCGGCAGTTTGGTTTCCATCAGAGAGAGTGCATTACCGATCATGACCATTGTCTGACAAAGGGGTTGATCCTATCACTATGACCACTCACTTAGATGAATTCTCAGACTGCCCCAACATGTCCAGGTTTTGACCCCCACTATGGATCTCACTGATTGACACATCAAAGACAGCCCGATCCGACACCTAGTGATGTGTCATAATCGAGCCTAAGGGTCAGGTGTAACTTTCCCGTTTTGCCCATCCGTCTCCAAGGTCTAGGGCAATACAGGAAATCTGGTCCGGTTCAAGGGTTCAAGCAATCCCATACTGCATGTGCCTTGGGTCTTACCTTGATGGCCGGAACAAGTCATCCCAACACTTGGTGGCACATCAGTATCAGCCTTGGCAGGATAAATCTCCCCAGACTTATCCAATGGCTGTGAACATTTAAAACCAACACAAGTTTCTATAAGTGTCCAGTTTTAGGGTCTTACATAGAATTACACCAAACAACATGAATCAAACATGCACTTTAATTTATTTCCACTAAATAACAAAAGTACATCAAATCCGATTGAAACTAAGGGCATACAAGACTGTCTAACAGGTAATGATCAGGAATGCACTCTCTCTGATGAAAACCAAACTGCCGGCAGTTGATTTCAATCGTTGGAATTTTGTTTTGCAAAATTTATATATATATATATATATATATATATATGTGTGTGTGTGTGTGTGTGTGTGTGTGTGTGTGTATGTACGGTTTCAAAAGATTTGCAAAAGGTTTTAATTCCCGGGATCCATGTGAGTAGAGAGTGCGGCACTGTTCCTTGCAGCCGAGGGAGAGGTCTTCTCTTGTCGGGCAGTGCTTGATCATTAATGGTTAAGAGGTTAAGTGTAAGACCATTTAGGATAATACCTGATGGGCTAATCTTGCACCTGCCCACAGTTCCCGGGTTTTTATAAGATGGCTTGGCCCAGGGACCACTTAATATAAGTGTTGGGCCCATAGGGTCCATGTGATGGGCTCAAGGGGTTCACTGAGTCTTTTAGTGAATTCGGCTGGGCCTTGTAATAAAGGATGGGCCGAACCCATGTGGCTGGTGTGTAGATCAATGCTTGGGTCCCACGCCATACAAAGAAGCCCAACTGCACAGCAGATTGGAAACTAGTTAAACACCGAACACTTAATGGGCCAAAAGCCCATTTCGAACTGGGCTGATATGATCACCAGTTCATGGGGCGAATCTGAGATGAATGTTAGTAAAAGGATTGGGTCTTTAACCTTATCCACTCTAAGAGACCAAATTCAAATTAGATTTGAATCTGGTAACCTCCTGATAAGATCAGTAGTTAACTAACTTAATATGCAGATAGGATTAAGATTAACCCCTATCCAAATACTGATTTGGATTGGGATAACTCCCAAAATATTGAGAGGTTTCTTAATCAAGAAGAAAGAGGAGAAAACCCTAGCAGAAATATCAGATTTCGAACTAGGGGTTTGAGTAAGCAAGAAACACAACCTGCAAATTGAGATTAGATCTCTCACAGACTCTAGAGAGAAGAGATAGTTCTGCCCTCTTCGTCCCTGGACTTCTCCTCCTTCAGCCGCCGCCACTCCCTGTTGGAAGATTGGATCTTTACAGCAACAGGAAGTCAAGAAATTGGTTCTTGACAACAGTCTTGCAAGAAAGATAAAAGGAATTCAGTGTTCAAGGTTTCCAAAGGGTTCTTGTGAAGAATCCAGTGTGTAGGATGCACCCTGCTGGTTCCGTTCCATCCACAGTTGTGTCATCTTCAGCAGGAGCGGATCTTGATTTCTTTTTTGGGCGTGAACCAACTTTGGGAGATATTGTTTCTCCGGATCAGGTATAATTCTTCCTGTTTCCTTTTGGTTCAGATCTGGTTTGATTATGGTTCAAATAGAATCATTGAATAATGTATTCTAAATTTAGAGAATATGATTCCCAATTGGAAGAAGGTAGAAAAATTTTTGAAATTCGTCCACCAATTCCGCACCTTTCATGGCATCCATTAGATGGATCCTACCATTCTTTCACTTTAGGCCCATTAAGTAAGTAGCTCACTACCCTAGATAGTTGCTAACCCATTTGGTTCTCTTTGTATGGCATTGGACCCCAACAATGACCCTACATAAGCCTATATGGATTAGGCCCAGCATCTGAGAAAAGGCCTGGCCAAATTCATTGTATAGTGAACCCCCGTGTCCATCAGTATGGGCTCTTAATGGTCCCAACATTTACATTAAATGATCCTTTAGTCTGGCCATCCTACGAAGGCCCAAAGATAATGAACTTAAGTAAGATATATCTCATCAGGTATAAAAGCCCTAAATGGTCTCTTACACATAACCTCCCAACCCTTAATGGTCAAACACTACCCGATAGGGAAGGACCTCTCCCATGGTTATATATAAAGCTCTCTCCTAGTTGGATTAGGTCTTGATCCAAATTAGATTTGAATTAGGACTTAATCCTTTTAATAGAATGGCGTTTCATACCCATATTCAATCCATATCACATGACAACTTAAGATTTCATGTAACATCATTAACTAGTTTATTACTAATGGGCTTAGGCCCATTTACTTTAGTGATTCACATACATAGGTGTCGCAAGGCACTTTAGGTCTGAATATTGCACGGCATAGAACCCACAGTGGTCTCATACGTCTATATGGGTTCAACCCATGTTTGGAAGAAAGACACCAGATTCACTGCACAAGAGCAGTGAACCCTTGAAGCAATCATGTTGGCCTCAGTATGAGCCCTACAATTAAGTCTAAGTGATCCTTGGTTTCAACCATCCTATGAAGCTCAAGGATAATGGATTGATATGAGATAAAGCCCATTAGATTATAAGCCTTATAATGGTCTCTTACACTTAACCTCTTAACCCTAAATAATCAAAAACACTTCATAGGAAAAGACATCTTCTCTATTGTAAAATGCAGTGTCACACCCTCTACTCAGATGGATTTTGGGATTGAAACCTTTTGCAAACCTTTTTCAGAAAATAATATAATATAAGTATAAGTATACTTTGCGAACCGATTTCCGAAATAATTGAAATCCATTATCAACAGTTTTAGGTTTCTATCAGAAAGTGTAAACCTTGATATTCACTTTGCCTAATAAAGGGATTAATCCTATCATTATGATCGCCCACTTAGGTAATATCCCGAACTGCTCCAACATGCCCAAGTATTTAACCACATGTGGACCTCATTTGTTAGTATATCAAAAGCAACTTAGTCTAAGATCTAGTGTTGTATCATGATCAAGTTTGAGGTCAAGTGTAACTTTTCAGTTTTTACCATATGTCTACTAGGTCTTGGGCATAACTAAAAATTGGTCCAGGTTTAATATTTCCAATAAACACCCACTAACCATACTTGGGGCCAGCCTTAGTAGCTGAGACAAGCTATTGCACCTATTCAAAATAACACATCAATGTAATCCTTGGTAAGATAAATACCCTAAGTTTATTTAACAGTTGAAAACTTTCTAAACTAACACAAGTCTAATAGCTAGATTTTAGGATGATGTACTCTATCACTAGAGTGTTGAGGATGCTAGTTGTTTTAGGGCAGCCATTTTGCTCCACTATTGAGGTGATTAGACTAAGCGATTGAGGGATTAGGGCCCTAACTTTGATGCTAAGGAGCTCCATAGTAACAAATCAATAATGCAATGAGGTTGTCGACCCAACACTAGTGGTTCTAGAATTGCTCATAAGTGATGGGTTGAACCTTTGTGCTGGTTGTGAATGGATTGGTGGTGGAGGTTGGTTCTCAAAATGGTTCTTTGCAGCTGTTGAGACCTATTTTGAGAGTGATTGATTCTATAAGTCCTTGGTGGTCGTTGTATACGTCTTTGGAGGCATGATGATATGGCTTCTTTATTTAGTTCCCATAGACAACATCAATATGTTGTAGTCTGAAATTGAGCAATACAGAAGAGAAATGAGAGGTAGCTAAGAATTAGACGAAGTGAAGAGGTTGGGCAAATCGACCCACTTCCTAAGATACAAGAGATGGGGAGGGTCTTCAGGTGTGTCCCCAAGGAAGAACCCTCTGATGCGCTTAAGTCAGTATGTGAGCAACAGGTCATTGGACTAAGCCAACGAGGTTGATTGACGAGGAAAGCAAAGGACAAGATGGGAGCAAGGGGAGAGATATGTTGTGCATATAGCCGTCTTAGGAGACAACTGTTAGTCCTGATCTGAGCTTCTTGATTTTATCGTTATTGGGGTCTAAGCATGTTGGAGGCATCTAGTCAAACCATTTGGTCAGGTCAGTGGGCTGGACCAATTCAAATCATCGGTGAGTTTCTTAAGCATTTCATTAACGAACACGTCGTGGCTCAGGAATGGGTTGTGTGGATGGGCCACATTCGTTTGGTTTGATAGAAAATAAGAGAGAAACAAAAAGTTGAGGAAAAGTTCTCAGGGAATTTCACAAATTTTGTCAAAAATTTTTCCTCAGTTTTTTTCTTATTTCTCTCTTATTTTCTATCAGACGGAACATAGCTTTATATTTCTAGAAAGTGATTTGGCCAG
The DNA here is from genome assembly GCF_056320005.1 of Nelumbo lutea. Classification (NCBI taxonomy): domain Eukaryota; kingdom Viridiplantae; phylum Streptophyta; class Magnoliopsida; order Proteales; family Nelumbonaceae; genus Nelumbo; species Nelumbo lutea. The sequence goes on from NC_142691.1 coordinate 38,699,711, forward strand.
CCCAATAAACTCAAAAAAAATAAAAAACACCTTTTCACTAAGAAGACAAAATTAACCATATTAAAATCACAAAAGGATTATTGAGTATAGATGTTTTTCATCATTATAGCCAATTTGGTTGCATGTAAATTTGAAGGAAAAAATGATTTTTTGAAAAAATAATTTCTATTTTAGGGTGTTTGATTGCATGTAAAATGATAATGGACAAAAATTCCTCAAGAGAAAACTAGGAAAATGACATTCTTATGATTTTCCATGTCATTTTCCAAACAAAAGACTAGCCATCTGTTTTTCAAATTTAAACCAAACATCAGGAAAATGCTTCATTTTCCTATAAATATCATTTTCTAAAGAAATAACGTTTGTTTTCTTTTGTGCAAATGCAGCCATTACTTTTTTCCCCAACAAAGAGGTGGCCATCTTACTTTCCTGATTTTTTATTGAATATTATTGGAATATATTTCTCTATTTGTACCTCCTATACCAAAATTGACGAAGTGTTGCTGCATGCTTTTAGGAAGTCTGTTACATTTTGAGGTCGTGACTGGAGGACGCTTCCTCTCTTGATCACCTAACTTGAATTTACCAACGTTCAAATATGATCCGGAACCGAAGGTAGAATTGTTTTTTGTCCTTGGGGTCACGGTTCATAAGTTCTACCGGTTGGGTCAACTCGGTCAAACCGTTATTTCATATAAGACAGGCATTTTTGACAAAAATAGTGAGACAAGGCATCTTTATTTTCTTGGAATGTGTAATTGTGAAAAGCTATCCAAATAAAATAAAAAAGATCATCCCAATTGCATAACTAAGGATAAAGTTTTGACCTTTAGAAATTTGCAAAAATGATAAAAGTACAAATGATAAAAAACCTAGAGGTTATTTGGTATTGAATGCGTTTATAAGATAAACGCTTCGTACGATTTTATTTTGAAAAATAAGACAAAATCTATTTTATTCATTTTGTATTATTTTTTTACATCTCAGTGCCAATAGACGCCACTAGATGCTATTAGGTGCCATGTAAGTCAAATAGTGAAAAATCGGTCTTGAAAATGAAAATTTTCAAAATTGGTGTTTTTTTTAATAAACAATTCACATGATTTTATAAACGGCTCAACCAAATAATTTTTTAGGCATTTTTCTATTAAACAAATCTCTAATGCTGAGCTGGCACCATTTCTTCCGAAAGCTACATTGATACAAAACACCATCCAAGTCAGTTTTATAAAACTGGAACTGGTTTAATGGTTTTCGAATTGGATCTGCTGATCCTCTGGTTTTTTATCACCTCCAGTCTTTTGGATGTGACAAGCTAGTGGACTAGTTCATTATTTCTCCGGTCCGATCGACTGATCCGATCCAGTTCTTTAAAGATTGGAAGTGAGCTTCATTTCTCTAAGATAAAAAGGAGAAACACATAGTGGTTCAAGATTCCAAGTATGAGCAGAGATCTTTGTGGTAATTTGAAATAAAAAATGCATAAGAAACAAAACAATCTAGATTTTTGAAGCAGTTGAGCTGCCAATATAAAAATTTCAACATGGGATTTTTTGTGTTTTCACTTGGACCTGTGCCCCATTCATAAAATATAGAATGATGACAAAATCTTCGGTTCACTTGGACCACTGTTGCAATTTTGTTAGCTAGGTTCGTCATAGTTCACCACCTGTTTCATATTGGAAGTTTCAATATCCATCATCAGATGAGCATCATTTTATAGTAGTGTTGTTGATCCGGTCAGTTGAACCGGTGACCCGTTCACAATTTTGGTTCTGGTCAATTCTAACCCGTTATATTACAAAATTTGTTGATTCGGTCCCATTTGACCTAAACAATTGAACAGTCGATTCATTTGACTCATTCAGCAAATTATTGGGATTTTGTATTATTTTATTTTTAAGCATATTTTTGTATTGATGACATCACGGGCTATACTGCTGACTTGTGTTCTTGTTCGCTATTGGGAAAGTTATTTATATGGATAAATGTATTTATTTGGATAAGTATTTTCTGAGAAATACTTATCTGATAAGTGCATTTATCCATGTTCTTTTATTTACTAGGTAAATAAGACAGACCATTTTAGCCAAGAATTAAAATATTGGTATTGGGTATCATATTGGACAAGTCAGATAGAAATACACATATGGATATGCTTTGGAAACACATGGATATGAAGATATAGAAACACTTGAATACACTACGGAAATGTATACAAATCACATAAATACATTAATAATACTAAACCAAAAGGTGAATTATCTATAAATAAGGTATAAACACATGAGAAATGCATACTCCAATAGGTTATATAAAGAGAAATATTACAATCAACAATACTTCGGACTCTAAAACATTCAAACATCATACAATTATTACTCTATTTCAAATTTTATAATTATTGTTTACAAATTTTATTGTGTTTTTTGAGAATACTTATTATTTTAGTATTTTTATATAAATAATAACTATTTTTTAAATAATAAATATGTGTTCATTTTTAACATATAATTGTTTTATTTTACATATAATTGTAAATAAAAACATATGAATAATTTAATATAGATAACATAAGTTATTTATAATTTTCAGATTTTATTAAATTTTTTGGGGAAATTATATCTTAAATTATTCATTTTAAATTTTATAATTATAATTTTCTATTTTCCATTAATTTTGCTGGGAAGTTTATTTAGTATTTCTATATAATAACTATAGGTTTTCAAATACTAACTATGTTTTCATTTTTAACATAATTATGTGTAAAATAAAATATATAAATCATTTAAGGTAGATGAAATATATTATTTTATAATTTTTAGTTTTTATTAAATATTTTGGAAAAATTAAATATTAAATTATTTAACAATCCAAAACCGATCAATGTACAGTTTTGTCAAACTATACATGGATACACTTTCGCATTGGACCATATCCACCGATACGGTATGATACAATCCAATACGGAGGCATATCATGCCAATACACACGACTCATAGGATATATACCCAATCATGCATATCCCATATCCATGACCATGGATACGGATACAATATGCCTCATATTAGGAGTATGGTATCAATATATAATCCTTGATTTTAGTCATAGAAGGTCATTATTAAAAGGGATAATTTTTCTATTCAAGTATTGACAACTTTCTCCCGAAGTGGAAAAACTACTTTCCATCTGGGAGATGAGTATTACTTATCCAAATAAGTATACCAACAAAAATAAATTTTCCATAAACTCTACACAAATAAAAAAAAAAAATGGATATCGAACTATCCCTCTCTCAAAATAGATGGGCCCTGAATGAAAAAATATTCAACCTCCGGGTCACATTTTAAAACATACTTTACGGAGAGTTAAAAAAAAATAAAAAAAAAAACAAAAACATTTAGACTGATAGATAAATGCTGTCAGAGTCAAATTGGAAAATAGAAACAAAACGTTCTCCGGGTCGCCTGATTCTCAAAAACATTGATTTAGTCAAATTTATTGATCCAACCGGTTCTACACCCGTCTAAGTTATAGATTGCTAATGCATTATCCGCAGTTCGGCCTATTCTTTCCAACATTTGTCACAGGGAAGTGCTGGAAAAAATCAAGTTGTGTTACTGGAGATAGCATAAAAGACAAAACAAATGGATTTCTTTCGACCAACGTTTCCCTTGTTCATTATCCTTTTCTGTAATGCAATAATGAAAGTGGCCATTTGAGTTGTATTAATCCAATTTCCTTGGCATTTTCCTCTCTCAGATTACTTTCACAGTAAATGACACAGTAGCAAGCAATCAAGCTGCAAGCTTATCTTTGGCTGAGTTAATATAGTGGGACCCATCTAATGGTAGGCTCTGAATTCTGATCCTTTGAATTATAGACAGGTCACAAGCTATGAGGCTCTACAGAGGTTCAGTAACAGGTAGTCTATTATTACTCAACCCTCATTTTTTTATGGTGTCAAATGCATCCTTTCCGGATGCTCTTCCCTTCAGCCATGTGCACTAATTGGTTCAGTAACAGGTAGTCTATTATTTTAGTGTATGATTTCTTCAAGGTTTGAAGTTTCAACAAGTTTCGGTTCGTATTAGTCAATACGTATTATATCAGAACTTTTTAATACGCCTCTACAAAAAATATATCAGGGTTTTGACCGATTCAGGGGTGGAAGAATCTTAATTAAAACAATTCTTTTAAACTGATTTAAAAAAAATAAAGAAATATTGATATCGTCCCATACACCCCTATTGATGTGTCGGTCATATTAATATTTTGAACCTTGGTCTCTCCTTTGAATTGATTATATCATCACAATTGAAATTTCATACTTGAGAACTTATTCTAGTATCAAGGTCTGGTTTGCAGGCCTTCAGCCTGCATATATCTCCACTATTATCATCTCAGAAACGAAGCGTCAATCTAATAATTTAATGGAAACGTAGAAATGAAGTCATAAAACTCAATAAACAAAACAAGCTTGTTATCTTTAGCACACATATATATATATATATATATATATATATATATATCCATCTCTGCAGACCTACCAATTCCAATTAATCTCTAGCCACGTGGTAAGGTTTTATTTTTTATTTTTGGTTCTTTGAAGAATTTATTGAAGGAAATTATTCTAAAGAAAAAAAGAAAGAAGAATTTATTAAAGGAAATTATGCTAAAGAATTCCCATACATATATCTCCATTATCATATCAGAAATGAAGCTTTTGTTTTCTTCTTTCTTTTGGAAAGTGAAATGAAAATTCAATCTCTAGCCACCTTATAAATTCAACTCCTATTCCTTTCACGAAATTTTTGGAATTTTAGAAAGTTTTTTTTTTTTTGGTTCCTGAAGAATTTATTAAAGAAAATTATTCTAAAGATCGAATTCCCTTTGTTTTTTCTCCCAATTATTCCAATCTAAAAAGGGGTAAAAGACAAGTAGTTAAAAATAAAATAAGGCTCTTTTGATATTGTAGGAAAAAGAAAGGGTAAACTTATAGATAATATCCATGCAGTCTTCGTTGATATATTATACGTTTTCAAACCTATCCCAATATTGGTACTTTTGGGTAAGTACGTTATCGTTATTATCGTTGCACTACCACTGCAATGTCTTTTAAGTTCAACAACCCCCACCAGCAATAATTAGAACTTGAAAGGAATATCAACAAAAAGCTTAGATAATTCCAAAACTCAAATAATTCTCTCTCCACAATGCATTTTCAATTAACACCCATGATGGATTTATGATTGCTCCCCACTATTGCGGTGTTAAGTCTATCTGTTCTGTCAACTGCCACAGCTTTGGTTGAGATTCAGATAAATGGACTCTCAAATCAACCCTAAATATACAAGGTTGTTTTTACAAGCACCGGACAATATATTACTTGAAAGCATTCTAATAGAAAATATATGCCGAGTGTTTAGAACTGTGGTGCTTTTTTCAATACACTCTGTCACATAGGCACTATTTGAGCATTTAGCTGATCATGGTCAGCCGTATTCATAAAAACTCTTAATAGATGGCCTTGATTTATATGCATGCTTAACATTGTGTTGGTGTCTAATGGGTCTAGTTGTCAATAATAATTTCATTATTATTTTTTCTCGATTTTATAAATAAATTAAATAAAAACTTTTAATGAATAAACCGAAGATATACCAATATTAAAAATGAATCTCTGTCCAAGCAGTTTAATATGTTTTGGCGTTTTCGGGGTTCTGGGGCCACCAGTTAATAATGTTACCATCCTAGCTGTTTGAGATGATCTTGACATAGCTTCTGAGGTGCCAGTTGTGACTTTGTCCACATGGCACTCTGAACCTGAAACCATTACATTGTGCAGTCACAGTCCATGTGGCCCTGTTCTATCAACTTTTATCAACTGCTCCCATTGATCAAATATGTGATCAGGAGCTGTTGGGGTTAACTCAATTAGCCCATGGATCAAAGGTCTTTATGATTTGAAAAAACAGTTGGGTAAGCCCATTATTCATTAATTTGGAGGAATTTGTTAACCCAATATTGTTGCTCTGCAAACAATTTTTGGCTTGTCTCTCACAATTCCACCAGTTCTTAATGAAATGATATAGAATAAAAAATTACAACTGTACATCCACAGGAGACAATGAATGCAGAGGAGACAGGTAGGTATGATAATTCAATCTTCTTTATCCTTTATCCTTGTTCATGTATGTACTGTATATATATATACAGGTCCAGGAAAGCAGGGTTAGGTTGTCAAATTTACTATCTTAATTTTCCGGCTCTAAGAGCTCGCCGTTGAGATCGAATCCTGAGGGGATGTTGAGAAAGGACTATTGCACTCGCATTCTAGATCCTCAAAGCCCCAAAATTCTTCTTCATCATCTTCTTCATCTAGCATTTTCCAGCATTCTTTATCCATCTCGCCCTCTTCCATTACCTCTAATACCTGTATTTCCAACCAAACTATCAGTAAAAATAAAAAAATAAAAATGCTATTTTGCTTTTTCTTTTCTACTTAGATATGCTAGAACAATTGCTTCCAATCTCAAATTTATATTCCAGAATCCATATTAAGTCCATTTCTCAATTAGTTGATGTGTTACTCCACAAGGAGAATATGCCAATAAAGACAGAAAGCTGTTTCTTTCTACACAAGCACTTTACTTGCTTCACTTGGTGTTAAACAGATGAGGACACTGCACTCGAGTGGTTAACCTTTCACTGCAATGCTCACAAGATCCAAAGAGGAGCAAATTTTTCTTGTTCAGTTAAAGAAGAATATGAGGTCCACATGAACAGAAAATAGAGATGTATTAACCAGAAAAATTTAGCAGGTTTGTGATCATTTCCTGATCCTCTTTTTCCCTTGAAGAGTGAGTTTTTCTTTTCCTGTATTAGCAGGTTGGCGTTTTGTGTTAGGTAGGATTAAACATCAGCAATTACTCAAACATTGCGAAGAAAACCCAAATTACTCTCACCAACACCACAAAAACCCAAATCAGAAATGTTAAATCTCACTGGTGAAAGCGATATAATAAGGTATAGAAAGTCATTCCCAGCCAAACAAACACGTTTCTTGAATGAAAGTTGACAATATAGCATTATATTAATAAGATCAAATTACAAAAATCCCAGCTCAATTTAGATAATTTATTAGGCACATGGCAGGTCAACCAATTAGGTTCATAGAATAATAAATAATTATATGATAAAATGGTCCTTTCGATGATGATATAGCATCTAATTAAGGGGTGGTTATGCAATTCACCTGTGAAATAAGAAATTAGAACAGAAATGAAGACAGCTTTTGAGTCTACGAAATAAGAAAGCAATGTGAGCTCAAACAATAACATATTTCTGTCTAAAAGAAATTCCCCCAGTTCCATAAACGTATCCAAGAGTAGAACCACACAGCAAAGATCCTGAGAATATAACTATATTCATTAAGTGTATAACAAGGGTGGCAAGAAAGTAACAGATAACCTAACTAAATTACCTCACTCATCGTTGGACGCCATGTGGCCGATGCTCTAATGCATAGAGATGCTGTGAAGGTGAGTCTCTTCAGCTGTGTAACATCATACTCACCTCTGAGCCTCTGATCTATTAACCTTTCTATGTCCCCTTCTTTCAAGAGAGGCCTTGCCTATCAAGATTATAACTAATTAATCTCAGATAAGTAAAATTTAATCAATCTACTAAGACCCATATTCAGATTCAGGCAGTTCAAGCAGAACCCTGAATATATGTATGTACAAGATTACAATATACTAATGAACAAGCATTTAATGGCATTATTAACATTTACTATGAAAAAGCGGTGAAGGAGCAATACCCAATTAAGCAAGCTTTGATGAGATCCATCAACTGGCTTCCTGCCAGAGATGATCTCAAGGAGGAAGACTCCAAAGGCGAAAACATCAGTCTTCTCATCAACAATCCCATGCATGAAGTATTCAGGTGCTAAGTACCTGACAACATGAATACAGTGATGAACAAACTCAAATTCCCCTCCATCTATCAATTTCCATTGATTTAACTACCGAAGAAAAATTACTGGAGTTACATACCCAAATGTTCCTTCTATTGGAACAATGGAGTGATGAGTCCATTGAGATGGAAGCCATTTCGCCAGTCCGAAATCAGAAATCTAATACAATTCAGACAATCAAGCTAATCGAACTATACAAAAACCGAGCTTCTGTCAAATTACACAACAGAACAGAGTTGTTCCAGAGGTCCACCTGAGGTTCGAAATCTACTGTCAAGAGAATATTAGAAGCCTTGATGTCCCTGTGAATTATCCTTCTTGGACAGCCTTTATGCAAGTAATGGAGGCCCCGAGCTGTTCCGATAGCGATCTTATACCTTATTTTCCAGGCGATAGGTGCCGAATTCTCTTCTACAAAAACGCACCCATTTCAGCAAATATTAAATCAAATACTAATCCCAATCAGAAAACTAAGATTTTTGCAGAAATACCGTGCAGAAGAGATGCAACAGAACCGTGGGAGGAGAACTCAAAGATGAGATGAAGGCCATTGTCGATACAGCAACCCAACAGAGCCGACACATTTGGATGGTGGACGTGGCCAATTGTTCCAAGCTCTGTTAAGAATTCCTTCTCCTTCCTCTCATCTGTTGAAGCTCTGCTTAGCCTTTTCACGGCAATTACCCGTCCATCTTTCAGAACTCCCTTATAAACCTCTGCATATCCACCTTTCCCGACCATATTATCTGATACCCATCAAAACAAAACACATGAATCAACTCCTTTAACAAACAAGAATCGAATATTACCAGAACAAAACTGTGTCTTCTTAAATTTTAAGAAACAAACCTGAATTAAAACTATTAGTAGCTTCAACGATTTCATCATAAGAAAAGCATCTCCATGTGGGTTTCAGAGATGGCTCCGGTTCTGGCAGACCTACCATTGCTTCCTTGCTGTCCTGCTCAGTATTCTCATTTTCATTCAAATTCTCTTCCTCGAAGCTGCGTCTGCGAACTGAGAAAAGCCTCTTCAAGCTACCCTTTCTGAGGTACCGCATTGAACCAATCTTCCTTCTGAAACCACTTCTATTTTCTATTACAAAAGCGATTCAGAACAAACAGGAAGCGAGCTGAAGGAGGAACCAATGAAGACATAAGAGAAACAAAAGACAAATTGGGTTTCCTAATTATAAAGGTATCATCTGGGTCTCAAAGTTGCTGCTCGAAGAGATAAGGAAAAACATTTTATTTATCAGGTTCAGTACAAAAGATCTCTGCAACTACTTTTCCGAAAGCTTTCGTTATTGGGCTTGCAACTATAATTGCTGCGTCTCTAGTATAAAAGATTTTAATATTAGAGAGGAGCTGTGTCTGTTGCCGTTGACATCTCTATCACTCAAACTAATAGAAGTCTATGAGGTGGACTGAATTCTAAATTTCTCAAAATAAAATTGAAAATTCTCTCTCTCTCTCTCAAACTGGGTTTGTTAAAAATAAAAAATAGATTTGTTAAAAAAAAAAAAACCATCTGTCTATCTGTTTATTTATTTATAAAGGGATTAAATGGTCTCTGTTTATTAATTTATGAATGGATTAGTCGGGAAGCATAAGCGTGAGCTGTTTAAAAAAAAATAAGAGCTGTTTAAAAACGAAACCTTCGACCGGTACCCGGAGACATGCTAACATGCGCTCCCGGTTAAACTGTTGATAACGTGCGCAGAAAGGATGGGCGTATGCTCTTCAAATCAAAGTTATGGATAAACTTAATTATCTTCGAGAGAAGGTTATAAGGTCTTTCGCTAGGGAATTCTGGGAGTTTTTATGTTTCTCGTGACTTGTCTCTCCCCCTTAGAGGGGATTCCGAGATTATAAAGAGAAGAATCCCAAAAAGAGATTTTCTTATTAGGGAAGGGAATCTTATCTCTCACGTCAGCCATCAAGCAAACTCCACTAGAGTTTCGTCACATCTCCACAACATCTTTTAGGAATAAAGTTTTTTTTTTTTTTTTTCCCTGAGGGTTCTCACATACCACGTGTTGGCTACATCCCTTCATGGGTTTTCTCGTGATTACGTGTCGAGACAAGGTCTTTGGTCAATTGACGTGTTCGAGTATTTTATCAATTATCCTCGAGATGCCCTGCCACAACTTGCTATGACTATAAGAAGTGTAATTCGACAGTGAATAGGTGCTTAAGCGTTCGTCGTCAGTTTTGAGTAATGCCTACCATTCATCATAGGCATGTGACACTGTCCTATACTTGCCGTAGGTTTAGAATGACACTTTATGCTCATCGCAGATGTATGAGCCCTACATTGCCTTTGTAAAGTGTTGTCATGTTGTTACAGAGGTATCTTAGTTGTTTTGATACCTTAAACATTGTCTATCGTCTTGCCCAGGTCAACCAAAGCACTCTCCCCATCCGGAGTTTCTCTATGCAGTTCTTATCTAGGATATTTATTACAAATCTAATGGTGACAAATTACATGTAGTTACAATTAGCCCCCTCTACTTATTGATAAGAGTATTTTTATCAATAAGAACTCTTTGGGATCTTCATGATTAGATAATTGAGAATGGGGAGTTGATTGACTTACTACGAATTGTGGGCTCATGCGTGTCATAGAAAAAAAAAACAGATTTCGGTGATTTTGCGTCCTATTGAAATTGAGAGCATATTTGGGATTGTCTATTAGAATTGAGCTTCTCTTTATTGGTGTTGTTATATTGGCTTGTAATATTTTATAGACCATTCAGGTCATAGAGTGTTGAAGGTGTCAATGGGGGTGAAGTCGTGGTGATGTTTAGTTAGTCGTATAGTTATAGATCGGTGTTTCTTGTAAATTAGCGCTACTGTTTCTTGATGGAAGGTTTTTTGTCAAGAAAAATTTCAGTCATTAGTATCACGTTATGTTTACAGCCCCTGTATGTCTTGATAGAAGGTGTCCTATCAAGAAACATGTGTAGAGGAGCACCAGAGTAAAGTGTTAGATAGTTTTGTATGCCCTTAGCTTCAATCAAGATGATGTACTTAATGAGTTTATTGTAAATGAATAAAAGTGCATATTTGATTCATGTTCCCTTGGTATGTTTCTGTGTAATACCCATAAACTGGACACTTAATGAGACTCGTGTTAGTTTTGATTGTTCACAGCTAGTGGGTCGGTCTGGGGAGACCTATCCTGACAAGGCTGACACTGTAGTGCCACCAAGTCGGTTGGGGTGGCTTGTCTCGGCTGCCGGGGTGAGACCTTGGGCACATACAGTGTAAGATTAATTGAATCCATGAACTGGACCAGATTTCTAGTATTGCCATGGACCTTGGAGATTGATGGGCAAAACTGGAAAGTTACACCCGACCCCTAGACTCGATTATGATACTGTACTAGGTGTCGGATTGGGCTATCTTTGATCTACCATTCAGTGAGATCCTTAGCAGGGGTCAAAACCTGGGTATGTTGGGACTGTTTGAGAATTCATCTAAGTGGATGATCATAGTGATAGGATCAACCCATTTGTCGGTTAAAGGTAATGAACGGGGATGCACTCTCACTGATGGAAACCAAGGCTGTCGGTGGCCGATTTCAACCGTTGAGATTTGTTTTGCAAAATATATTTTATATGAGATATAAAAGTATATATATTATGATTTCGAAATGATTTGCAAAATGTTTTAATTCCCGGGATCCATATAAGCAGAGAGTGCAACACTGTTCCTTACAGCCAAGGGAGAGGTCCTCTCTTGTCGGGCAGTGTATGATCATTATGGGCTGAGAGGTTAAGTGTAAGACCATTGAGTATAATACCTGATGGGCTAATCTTGCATCTGCCCACATTTCCTGGGTGTTACAAGGTGGCTTGGCCCAGGGACCACTTAGGGTAAGTGTTGGGCCCATAGAGACCATGAGATGGTTTTCAGGGAGTGCACTATCCATAACAGTGTATTCGGCCAGGCCTTGTAACAAAGGCTGGGCTGAACCCATGTGGCTGATGTGTAGATCAATGTTTGGGTCCCACGCCATACAAGGAAGCCCAATTGGGCAGCAGTTTGGAAGGTTAAATGAATACATAACCTTAAATGGGCCTTAAGCCCATTTCGAACTGGGCTAATTTGATTAGTCACTTAAGGGGCGAATTCTGAGATGGATCAGCTGATAGGATTGGGGATAGAATCCACTTAGAGAGTCCAAGATCTAAATAAGATTTCAATCTTGAAGACTCCTAATTAGATTATGAGATGGCTGATCTAATCTGCAGATAAGATAAGGGTTATCCCTTATTACTTAGAGGGACTTCTAATCCAAATATGATTTGGGTTAGTAACTCCTAATGGGATTAGGAGCTGATCCCTTTGAGATTATAAAAGAAGGAGGGGCGGCAGCCTTTAGAGATGCAACCAACACACTCTTGTCTTCAGAGCTGAGGTTACAAGAAGAGAGAATTCTGCACCCTACAAACACTCTCTTGCCGCCTCCTTCCTGTAGCCACCGCCTCCAGCAGTTCAATCTCCAGTTCTTGGGAGAAATCAAGATTTGATCTTGATACCAATCTTTTGGAGAAAAGATTGGTTGGAGTTGTATTCACAAGCCACCCAGTTGATTCTTGTGAAGAAGTTCTTTTGGAAGAACACTGCTGATTCTACTCCACCCTGCACTGCGCCATCTTCAGTGGGAGCAGATTTTGGATCCTTCCTTGGGCGTGAACACCTCCATTGGGAGATACTACTTTTCTGTATCAGGTATCATCCCTCCCTACTCCTTTTGGTTTAGATTTGGTTCAGTTTGTGGTTCAAGAATGATCATTGAAAATATGATTTTCTAAATAGGGGATTCGATTCCCAGTTGAAGGGAGAGAAAAAATTTTGAAATTCACCCCCTTATTCCACAATTTTTGGGTGTCCATGTGATAGATATCCTATCCCTTTAGTGGTATCAAAGCCATGGTTCAAATCTTGAACCATTTTTTTTTTCAGATCTAAACCTGCACAAACCTGCACAAATGGGCAGAAGGCGTTCTACCCAATTTGCGTAGATATGGGTTTTGGGAAATTTTGTTCCCAAAATTGATGGGCAAATAATCTGAAATTAATTTTATATAAATTTGATTATTGTTTAGAATAGTTCTTTATGATTTTCTTGATTTATTGGCTGTTCGTACAAGAGGAGATCGAATTCTTGGTTTGCGTAGGGAGAACTGCAAGATTTACAGTTTCTTGATTTATTTATTACATTTGGTCTGTAAATATATTTTTTATTTTATTTTTTAGACTCAATGTATAGGCATTCGATCTGATGTAATTATTTCGTAGAGAAGGAGATTTTGCAGATGGGACATTCGCTATCAGCGATTTGCAGTTTATGAAACTGCAAATTGTGATCTAACCTCTATTTTGCAGGATTGATTATGCGAACAGCCCTGTTTAACTGATTCTTGATTTTCTTTGATCAGTTATTTAATTTCAGATTATTTTCTTGAATTAAAGATTTAATTAAAGATCAAACTCTAGACCCATTCAAACCAAGATTGGTTCAAACTGTTTAGACCAATTCTAGGGTTTAGTCAAGACTGAAAGTAGCCCTATTTTTCCCACTAATAGGCCTGAGGATTGATATTTAATTAAATGGTTAATTCGGCCCAACCTGTAAAGGCCCAGTTTTAAATGGTTAAAACTGCCAAAAGCCCACTTCAAAGGATAAAGCTATATGGGCCGAACTGGGCAACCCCACTTCAGCCCATATACCTAGATAATATTAATGGTTAATATTATGGATTTATAACGGGCTTCCAATGGGCCTTACAGATAATTAATTGATTGGATCAATTTATCCCTGCATGAGATGTTTGGATGTGTGATGTGCTGCGTACATGGGTCATAAGTGTTTGGCCCATGCTCTTTCGACAGTGGCTCTTGCGCACATCATTGCCATGGTGTCCCTTTTGGTCATTGGATGACCTCCCTTAGTAGTGGGCCCCATGCCTCGTCGAGAGGTTATGTGCGGAACCCTAACTGATTTAAGGCCCACCGAAATCTAACTTTATGAAAGTCAGAGGGAGCCACTTTAGTTTGACCTAAATCAAGCTAGGGCGTAATTAACAGTTCCCTCTAGCTAATATGAGTGCATGTGATAGGGAGATTCATATGATGAACTCTCTAAAGGCCTTCCATCATTAGCATGAGGATGAGTCCTTCAGTAATGAGGAAACGCACTAGAAAATGGACTATCCATTTGCTATTGGGCTTGTCTAAGTGTTTCATAAGATGATAGGGGCGTCATAGACCAAAGTGGGAGGGGCTTTACCAGAAAATGGGAACTCTCTCACGGTACCTTGGCGTTCACGAATATGATGGGTAAGCACTCACTAGACAGAAATGTTTACCTGAAAATGGCTCTGAACCTTGTCTGACAGAGGCCAAAGGGAAAACTCATATGATGAGTAGATATGATCCTTCATAGAAAGGTGGTGGGGTTATGCAACTGAAAGAGTTGGCTCCATGCACCCTATGTGATTTCCCACATTTCCAGAGACAACCCGTAGTCTCCGTCACTGAGAAAAAGGGAAATCTCAGAGATGAATAAATGAAAATGGAACGTAGATTAAAATCCATATCTATGTAATGAACATGAATCAAATTAGGTTGTGGACTGATGTTTGCTCTTTTATCAGAAAATGGCAAATGGATCTTTTGCAAAGCTTCTTGATGACAACAAGCTTAAGGGCCCAAACTATGCTGACTGGTATAGGAACCTTATGCTGGTCCTAGCTTCTGAAAAGCTGGACAAAGTGGCAAAGAATCCTGCCCCGGAGCGTCCGGGTGACAGGGCTTCTAAGGCCCGAAGGAGAGCCTATCAGGAATGGGAGGAGAAAAACTCCCTTGCTCGGTGTTACACCATTGCCTCCTTGGACAACCCAATACAGAGGCAGTTCGATCAGATCGAACTTGCCAAGGACATATTGGACAATCTCAGGACGATGTATGAAGAGCAGAATTGTTCTACTCGACAAAAAGTCTTCAAATAGTTCATGACCGCACAAATGACCAAGAGCTAACAAGTTCACGACCATTGTCTTCGGATGATGGGATACATTAACGAACTGGAGGCTCTTGGATCCGGGCTGGACCTTGCTATCCTTAATTCTTTGTCTCCTTTCTTTAATCTGTTATAATATGAACAAGCTGAATGTCAGCTTGCAAGAGCTCAACAATATGTTGCAAAGATCCAAAGAACTTATTAGAAAGGATGAGCCTGTAGCTATGCTTGTTGAAGCTAGCAAGACAGGCAAGAGAAAAAGGAAGGCAAAGAACCCTCAGAAGAAAGCCACTAAGGAAAAGAAGAAGAAGAAAGACAAAGCATCGGATGCTTGTCACTTCTGCAAGAAGACCAGCCACCGGAAAAGGAACTGTCATGCCTACCTGATATCCAAGAAAGGTAATTTCGAAACTTGTTTTATAGAAACCAATTTATTGGTAGTTTCTACGTCTTGGTGTATTGACACTGGGGCTTCAACTCATGCATGTAACTCACTGCAGGGGTTCAAGGTAAGCAAAAAGTTGAGTGAAGGAGAAGGCACACTCTACTTTGGGACTACTACAACTGTTGCAGCCGCGGCCATAAGAACCGTGGAGTTAATTTTTAGAGAAGGAAAAATTGTACTCAAAGATTGTCTTTATGTACAAAATTTAAGGAGAAATTTGATTTCTATTTCAAAACTGTGTGCAGATGGTTATTCTATCTTCTTTAGTAATATGATTACTATTAAAAGAAATAACAGATTCATCGCATACGGGGAACTAGAGAACGGTCTCTATGTTCTACATCCTTCTCTAGAAACTAACAAAACTGAAACTACATCGGCTGAAATCCCCAGGAAGAGAGCCCGTGATACAGTTAATCCCACGTGTCTGTGGCATTACCGACTTGGCCACATCGGTGTTGATCGAATCACAAGGTTGGTAAAGGATGGTCCTTTGGATTTTCTAACTGTAGAAGATCTTCCCACCTGTGAGGCTTGCCTACAAGGCAAGATGATGAAACGGCCATTTAACGGTAAGCCTAAAAGATGTACAGGCACACTTGACCAAATACATACTGATGTATGTGATCCCCTGAGTGTTAAGACACGAAATCAGCACGTGTATTTCATACCTTCACAGATGATTTTTCACGATATGGTTACGTGTACCTAATGAGACACAAGTTTGAATCCTTTGAAAAGTTCAAAGAGTTTAGACAAGAGGTCGAGAAACTGCTAGGGAGAGAAATTAAAGCCCTTCGATCAGATCGAGGTGGTGAGTATCTCTCTGACGAATCCAGGGACTACTTAAAGGACAATGGGATAGTATCACAATTAGCTCCTCTTGCTACACCACAACTTAACGGTGTTTTAGAGAGGAGGAATAGGACCTTATTGGATATGGTCCGGTCGCTTCTGATACACTCAGAGTTACCTACATCCTTTTGGGGTTACGCGCATTAGAGACTACGATTTACGTGCTGAATCGGGTTCCAACCAAATTGGTTTCGAACACTCCATATGAACTTTGGACCGGAAAGAAACCAAGTGTCAGACACTTGAAGATTTGGGGTTGTCCAGCACACGTTAAAAGAACGAATGCAGACAAGTTGGAATCCAAGACCAGCCGTTGCCTATTTGTAGGCTACTCAAAAGGCTTTGTAGGTTACCTATTCTATGACCCAAGTGAGCAGAAAGTGTTTTGCTGTCGAAATGCATAATTCTTGGAAACCGATTACATCCTGGACACCCATCGTCAGAAAATTGTTTTTGAGGAGGAGAGCTCAGGAGCAGTGGGAGATGTCCCACAAGTTCCAGGTAGTGACCAACCTAGAAGATCCACTCGGGTATTCAGGCCACCAATCCATTATGGTTATGACCAGGATAGTTACCTGGTGGAAACCTTGACTAGTGAGGATGATCTCGTGATTTACGCGGAAGCTTTGTTGGATATAGATTCCCAGAAGTGGGTGGAGGCCATGAGAGCAGAGATTGACTCAATGGAGACCGATGGAGTCTGGACTCTAGTAGATCCACCCTATGGGGTAAAAGCAATCTGTTGCAAATGGATTTACAAGAGGAAGAAGGGCCCCGATGGTAGGGTTGACACTTCAAAGCTCATCTGGTGGCGAAAGGGTACACTCAGAAAGACGGCATCGATTATGAGGAAACATTTTTGCCTGTGGCCATGCTTAAATCCATTAGGATCTTGTTAGCTATAGCAGCATACCATGATTATGAGATTTGGCAGATGGATGTCAAAACTATTTTCCTGAATGGAGATCTTACTGAAGATGTCTATATGCAGCCGCCGCAAGGCTTTATTGTTGCAGGTTAGGAAAACATGGTATGTAAACTGGATAGATTCATTTATGGACTTAAGCAAGCTTCTAGAAGTTGGAACATCCGTTTTGACTCTGCTGTCAAATCATTTGACTTCGAGCAGAATCCAAATGAACCCTGTGTCTACAGGAAGTACAGTGGAGATAAGGTTACCTTCTTGGTTCTGTATGTAGATGACATTCTACTCATTGGGAATGATGTAGGAATGTTGACTACGGTGAAAGTATAGCTTTCACAACAATTCCCCATGAAAGATCTTGGAGAGGCCTCCTATATACTAGGTCTTCGACTCTATAGAGATAGATCGAAGTGGATAATAGGATTATCCCAATCTGCCTACATTGAAAAAATAGTCAAAAGATACAACATGGAAAACTCCAAGAAAGGAAATGTTCCTTTCAGGCACGGAGTCACTCTCTCCAAGAAGATGTCTCCCAAGACTTCTGAGGAGATTGATGGCATGAAAGACGTTCCCTATGCCTCTGCCGTAGGGAGCATCATGTATGCCATGCTGTGCACTCGTCCTGACATTGCTCAGGTAGTGAGTGTAGTAAGCAGATTTCAAGCCAACCTAGGGCAGGAGCACTGGACTGCTGTGAAAAACATACTTAAGTACCTTCGAAGGACAAAAGTATTTTGTCTAGTATTCGATGGTAACTCACTACAGATCCAATGGTATACAAATGCTGATTTCCAGTCGGATCTAGATGATAGAAAGTCTACATCTGGATATGTTTTCATGATAGGATCATGTGTCATTTGCTTGAAAAGTAGCAAACAGCGGTCCACTGCATACTCCACGACCGAGGCCAGGTACATTGCCGCAAGTGAGGCTGCCAAAGAAGCCGTGTGGATGAATAAGTTCATTCACGAGTTGGGAGTAGTTCCGTCCAGCACATCACCCATCCCATTGTTGTGTGACAACAATGGAGCTATTGCTCAGGCTAGGGAGCCACGAGCCCCCTTGAAGTCGAAGCAGATCGAGAGGAAGTACCATGTACTGCGGGAGATTGTTGGTAGAGGGGACGTCCTGATTCAGAATGTAGCGTCAGCGGAAAATGTAGCAGACCCATTGATAAAGCCACAATCACAAAAAGTGTTTGAGAAACACGTGGAAAGCATGGGACTCCGGCTAGTACCTGATTGGACCTAAGTGCAAATGGGAGCTGTTAGACAGTTTTGTATGCCCTTAGCTTCAATCAAGATGATGTACTTTATGAGTTTATTGTAAATGAATAAAAGTGCATATTTGATTCATGATTGGATCATGTGCCCTTAGCTTAATGAGACTCATGTTATTTAGATTGTTCACAATCAGTGGGTCGGTCTGGGGAGACCTATCCTAACAAGGCTGACACTGTGGTGCCACCAAGTCGGTTGGGGTGGCTTGTCTCAGCTGTCGGGGTGAGACCCTAGGCACATATAGTGTAGGATTAATTGAATCGATGAACTGGACCAGATTTCCAGTACTGCCCTGGACCTTGGAGATTGTTGGGCAAAACTGGAAAGTTACACCCGACCCCTAGACTCGATTATGATACTGCACTAGGTGTCGGATTAGGCTGTCTTTGATATACCATTCAGTGAGATCCTTAGCGGGGGTCAAAACCTGGGTATGTTGGGACTATCTGAGAATTCATCTGAGTGGGTGATCATAGTGACAGGATCAACCCCTTTGTCGGACAAAGGTAATGATCGGGGATGCACTCTCACTAATGGAAACCAAGGCTGCCGGTGGCCGATTTCAATCGTTGAGATTTGTTTTGCAAAATATATTTTATATGAGATATAAAAGTATATATATTATGATTTTGAAATGATTTGCAAAAGGTTTTAATTCCCGAAATCCATATAAGCAGAGAGTGCAACACTGTTCCTTACAACCGAGGGAGAGGTCCTCTCTTGTCGGGCAGTGTATGATCATTATGGGCTGAGAGGTTAAGTGTAAGACCATTGAGGATAATACCTGAAGGGCTAATCTTGCATCTGCCCATAGTTCCTAGGTGTTACAATGTGGCTTGGCCCAAGGACCACTTAGGGTAAGTGTTGGGCCCATAAAGACCATGAGATGGTTTTCAGGGAGTGCACTATCCATAACAGTGTATTCGGCCAGGCCTTGTAACAAAGGCTGGGGTGAACCCATGTGGCTGATGTGTAGATCAATGTTTGGGTCCCATGCCATACAAGGAAGCCCAATTGGGCAGCAGTTTGGAAGGTTAAATGAATACATAACCTTAAATGGGCCTTAAGCCCATTTCGAACTGGGCTAATTTGATTAGTCACTTAAGGGGCGAATTCTGAGATGGATCAGCTGATAGGATTGGGTCCAGACCCTGTCCTAATTAGATTAGGAGATGGCTGATCTAATCTGCAGATAAGATAAGGGTTATCCCTTATCACTTAGAGGGACTTCTAATCCAAATATGATTTGGGTTAGCAACTCTTAATGGGATTAGGAGCTGATCCCTTTGAGATTATAAAAGGAGGAGGGGGCGGCAACCTTTAGAGATGCAACCAACACACTCTTATCTTCAGAGCTGAGATTACAAGAAGAGAGAATTCTGCACCCTGCAAACACTTTCTTGCCACCTCCTTCCTGCAGCCACCGCCTCCAGCAGTTTGATCTCCAATTCTTGGGTGAAATCAAGATTTGATCTTGATACCAATCTTTTCGAGAAAAGATTGGAGTTGTATTCACAAGCCACCCAGTTGATTCTTGTGAAGGGTCAAGTTCTTTTGGAAGAATACTGCTAATTCTGCTCCACCCTGCACTGCACCATCTTCAATGGGAGTAGATTTTGGATCCTTCCTTGGGTGTGAACACCTCTATTGGGAGATACTGCTTCTTTGTATTAGGTATAATCCCTCCCTACTCCTTTTGGTTCATATCTAGTTTAGTTTGTGTTTCAAGAATGATCATTGAAAATATGATTTTCTAAATAGGGGATTCAATTTCCAATTGAAGGGAGAGAAAAATTTTTGAAATTCGCCCCTTATTCCGCAATCTTTTGGTGTCCATGTGATGGATATCCTATCCCTTCATAAAGTGTGCAGCCCCTTGTGAATTCTACTAGGATTGGGCTGAGTGTATTTTTGTCGAGAAATGCATATAAAAATCTCATGCATGTCGGCCTTACATGCCTAAAGTCGCTATAACTCCCAAATGATTGTGTAGTGCAATGGCAACATGTTTTAATTTGTTCTTAATATCACCCCACCCCTTTTAGGGGTAATTTTGCAAATTTGTTTTAATTAAAATAACCAATTGGTTGAAGCAAAGAAGTGCTTGATGGGTCACTTCAACCATTGTGTGGCGTATTGGATTTTAATATCATAAGAGATTAAATCCATTGGGTTTGATTGGTCAATTACATGAGAAATTACACATGCACATTTGATTGAAAAATTAACTTTTCTCTTGCAAAACGTAGTTTTGAAGTTGTCCAACATTGGAAAATTATAAGCTTTGTTTTCAATATTTTAATAAGAGCTGATTTACACTCCTTAGAAATAGTAGAGGAGAGTATGGGGGTTTGATACCGCACAATGTGCGTGCATGCGTGTGTGCAGCGTAGTGAGGTGCTTTAGAGGTGCACTTTGCTCGCACTTCGTGCACATACGCGTGGCTCGTGAAGGGCAACTTTGGTTTTGATGCGATGCTGACCGTTGATCACCGTTGATGAGGTCAACAGTCATGATTCGATCGGGTGTGATCAAGAGGCACAATTCAAAGTAAACAATCATTAATTGTTAACCACTTTTTGAATAGTCATAATGTTTAAAATTGTGACTGTTCAATGTACCTTCTCTGATCCAACACCTACCTTTTCTTCATACCTCTTCATAAACTATTTAAGGAGCATGAATCAGACTTCAAAAACACACATTTTTGAAATCCACTTTCTCTCTCTATCTCAGTCTGGTCTACTATAGTCTCATAGAAGGTTTATTCAGAGATTCTTCAACATTGTTGGTTGCAGATTCTCGCCCAAGGCTTTGTTGTATCCTGGGAGCGGATTTGCCTGTAACCCAACAATAAACTCAATGAAACTAAGTTACAGTGACCCCATTTACCAATAATTTTAGAACATTATTCTGCAATGGAGGCGGAAGCAAGCATGACTTCGATCAAGATGATGAACCAAAATCTTGTTCGACTAGACTAGTTCAATGGAGCAAACTTCAGCTGATGGCAAGACAAGATGATTTTCTTTCTGACCACAGTAAAACTATACTATCTGTTGGACCTGAATCTGCAATAACTTCCTGAACCCACTGACAAAGACTTAGAAAAACTAAAGAAGGAAAGAACAAAACGAGAAGATGACTCACTTTTGTGCCAAGGACACATACTGAAATCAGACCGGCTCTACAACTTCTACAAGGAACTTACATTTCCAAAATAAATCTGGAAGGCCCTGGAATTCAAATACAAGGTGCAAGAAGCAGGTAAGAATAAGTATCTTATTGCATAATACTTTGACTTCACCATGAACGACCATAAACCCATATTGGAGCAAGTTCATTTACTACAGGTGATAGTTAATCAAATTTGATCCCTTATCATCATCCTTCCTGAAGCTTTCCAAGTGGGAGCAATCATTGCCAAACTTCCACTCTCTTGGAAGGATTACAGGAAGAAGCTTCTGCACAAGGTTAAAGAACTTACCTTGGAGCAAATTCAGCAACACCTTCGTATTGAAGAAGAGTCTCGGATTAGAGACAGTAGGGATAAGACCCTAGTTGGTATGCTGAACTTTAAGGTTAATTTTGTGCAAAACGGATCGAAGAAGACTAACCCTGCATTACAAGTAAAGAAGAATGATGGAAACTTCAAGAAGAGCAACAATAAGAACGGATCCTACTATGTTTGTGGAAAGAAGGGGCATTATGCTCGAGTCTGCCAACATCGGAAAGGCGGAACCAAGTCTACAAATATGGTAGAAGACAATCTAGTGGCCATAATTACTGAAGTCAACATGGCAGAATCATTTTCTGGATGGTGGTTTGATTCAGGCACCACAATCCATGTTTGCAAGGACAAGTCCTTGTTCAAGACATATGAAGAAGTGACTGATGGCCAGGAGGTACAGATGGGAAACCAAACAGGTGCCAAAGTTGCTGGAAGAGGCAGCGTAGAGTTGAACTTCACCTCTGAAAAGACACTGACTCTCCTGAATGTTCTCCATGTTCCTGAATTTGAAAGAACTTGGTCTCAGTAAATCTTGTCTGTAAGAGGGGATTCAAAGTTGTCTTTGAATCCGACAAACTAATCCTATCCAAGAATGTGATGTTTGTTGGAAAGGGATATGGTTGTAATGGTTTGTTCAAATTAAGTATTAATGAAGGAAAAATTTCTGCTTATATTGTTGATTCTTTCTCTTTATGGCATGATAGATTAGCACACTTGAATTTTAAATCCACAAAGAACATGAACAAATTTGGTTTAATTGCTTACAGTAATGAATCAACTGAAAAATGTGAGATATGTGTAAAATCTAAAATGGTTAAGAAACCTTTTCGTAGTGTCGAGAGAAATTCTCAACTTCTAGAACTAATTCATTCTGACATCTGTGAACTCAATGGTGTATTAACTAGAGAAGGTAAGAGATACTACAAAACATTCATAGATGACTTTTCTAGGTACACCTATGTCTACCTTATGAGAACTAAGGATAAAGCCTTTGACATGTTTAAACAGTACAAAACTGAAGTTGAAAATCGACTAGAAAAGAAAATTAAAATCCTTAGAAGTGATAGGGGTGCTGAATACTATAAAAATGTGTTTAATTTTTTCTATCAAGAATTTGGAATAATACATCAGTGTTCTACTCCCTATACCCCTAAACGGAATGGCCTGCCCGAAAGAAAAAATAGAACACTTATAGAAATGATAAACTACATGTTGTTAATGAAGGGATGAGAGATCCATCATATGGATGGTCAAACCCTACAGAAAGGTTGGGCGAAAGTTCAAAAATATCTCTCTCCCAATATGGGAATCACATTCCATATTTTAGAAAACTGCATTTTCAAGGATCAATCTTGAAACAAACTGGACAAGATCTGAAACCAAAAGGGAGGAGAAGGATATACTTGATATGGAGTAACAACGAAGGTGTTCATGCCCAAGGAGAAAACCAAAATATGCTCCCACTGAAAATGACACTGAAGGGATGAGAGATCCATCATATGGATGACTGAACCCTACAGGAAGGTTGGGCGAAATCTCAAAAATTTCTCTCTCTCCCATGTGGGAATCGCATTCCCTATTTTAGAAAACTGCATTTTCAAGAATCATTCTTGAACCCAAACCGAACCAAATATGAAACCAAAAGGTAGGAGAGGGATATACCTTATATGGAGTAGTAGTAACCCCCAACGGAGGTGTTCACGCCCAAGGAGAATACCAAAGACTACTCCCACTGAAGATGGCACGGCATAGGGTGGAGCAGAATCAATAGGTGGTTTTTTAGCAAAAACCAAATTCTTCATCAAGAATTTGATGGAGGGCAGGTGAGCACGACTTTTGATTATCTTTTCTCCCAAAAGATAATATCAAGAACTCTTCTTGATCGCTCCTACAGGTGAAGATCGAACTAGCAAAGGCGGCAAGAGCAAGGGTGGAAATCTGAAGCAGTCGAACTACAAGATTTCTTTCTTGTGATCTGCGAACTAGAAGATCTCTCTTGCTTTCTATGTCCTTTTTGGTTCGCCCCTTGCTGCTCTATTTATAGCCTTTAAAGAGAGGTTCTCCTAATCCCATTAGGAGTTTCCTAATCCAAATCTTGTATTTGGATCTGGATTCTCTTTAAGAGATAAGGATAAATCCTTATCTTATCTACATATAAAGATCAACCATCCTAATCTAATTAGGAGTTTCCTGATCCAAATCTTTATTTGGATCTGGACTCTTTGAGTGGATAGGGATAATCCCTTATCCTATCTATTGATTTGAATCCCAAAATTGCCCTATTTTAATTAATCACATTAAGCTAGTTCGATTTGGGCTTTAGGCCCATTAAGTCCATCTGCTCACTCATCCTCCTATTTGCTGCCCAGTTGGATATCCTTGTATGGCATGAGACCCAAACATTGATCTACACATCAGCCACATGGGTTCAGCCCAGCCTCTGTTACAAGGCCTGGCCGAATTCACTGTAGGAAGCAGTGAATCCCTGAGTCCATTGCCATGGGCTCTTAATGGGCCCAACATTTACACTAAATGGTCCCTGGGTCAAGCCACCTTATAAAAACCCAAGGACTGTGGGCAGATGCAAGATTAGCCCATCATGTATTACCCTCAATGGTTTTACACTTAAACTCTCAGCCCATAATGATCAAACATTGTCCGATAAGAGAGGACATCTCCCTCGACTGCAAGGTACTGTGCTGCACTCTCTACTCACATGGATCACGGGAATTAAAACCTTTTACAAACATTTTGAAACCATCATATATATGTATATCTCTATATAAATATATTTTGCAAAACAAATTTCAATGATTGAAATCGACTGTCGGCAGTTTTGGTTTTCATCAGAGAAAGTGCATCCCCGATCATTCACTTTGTCCGACAAAGGGGTTGATCCTGTCACTATGATCACCCACTCTGGTGAATTCTCGGACTGTCCCAGCATACCCAGGTTTTGACCCCCTCTAACGATCTCACTGATTGGCATATCAAAGACAGCTCAATCCAACACCTAGTGAAGTATCATAATCGAGTCTAGGGGTCAGGTGTAACATTCCAGTTTTGTGCATCTATCTCCAAGGTCCAGGGCAAAACTGGAATTCTAGTCCGGTTCAGGGTTTCAAGAAAACCCACATTGCATGTACCTCAGGTCTCACCCTGGCAGCTGAGACAAGCCACCCCAACCAACTTGGCGGCACATCAGTGTCAGCCTTGGCAAGATAAATCTCCTCAGATCTATTGATGAGACCAAAACGAACCCTAATTTTATCCCCTAATATTTACTCTTTTATATTTATTTATCACTTAAATGAACTCTTACTCTTGTCTTTCGATCTAGGGCAATAAAGAAGGCAATTGGAAGAAAACATGGCAAATCGGGTGATTTCGCACAGTTTCGGAACACCGAATTGGACAATTCAAGAAGCATTAGAAAGATGAAAGGAAGACCCACAACTTTTATGTTTTGGGTTTTGACAGATTCGGCACGCATCGAGTACGAAAATGAGCCCAAAGTCGGAGCAAGTTCGCAGTTAGGCCCATTTCACAACTTAAGCCCAACTCGCAGAAGTACCTTGAAGCAACCCAACTTGAATTCAAGAGTTAAGAATCCGAATTTTGAATGTAATCTCCAAGGAGAGAGTTTTATCAGATCTAAAGTCTTGAATGTAATCCTAGAGAGATAAGAAGATTGAGATTAGAGCATTAGATAAGAGATAGGATAGGATTAGTTCAAGATAAGATCAAAACTCCCTAAGGATAAGATGATCTCCTAGAAGGAGTTGGAAAACAGCCATCTCCTTTGGCTATATAAAGAGGGGGCGAACCAGCTCTACAAATCACTCATTCCAAGATCCAAGAGATCATCAAGAAGACCAAGAAGCAAGAAGGTAGTTCGGCTATGGAGAAGAAGAGCATGGAGATTGCGCAGATCATGAATAGCTAAGCTTCTTTTTCTGGTTCAAGGGGGGAGGTTCGATTGTGTCATTGTGAGGTTCTGTAGTTACTTTGTTTTCTTTCTTTTTAATTCAAGTATTCATTGGTTCTTGTGTACATTTTTTTTTGGATGTTAATGCTAATTAGTCTGACAAACTGAATTAATGTTGATTTTCCTACTGCTATCCATGATTTCGGTGATCCGTAATTGTCACGAATAATGGTACAAGTAGCAATTAGGTTGATATCTTTTTTGGGTCAATTGTTCGTGACAGCCTTTGACCAATGTTTTAACATGGTTCAACCTAAAAGAATCGATGGAACAAAATTCAGTAATTGCAGCTATCTCAATTATTGTTATTTTGGTTTAACTGTTTTCACAAATCTTAATGCTATCATTGTTTAACATGGAACGCTATCATACCCAGTTGAGTGGTGATAAGTGTTGATTGAATGCTGTGTTTGGTCAACTGAATTAGGAAAACACAAGGTTTATTTTGGCTATCCTAATAAATCTAAGGTTAAATGCTTGAATTGCAAGAATGCTGAATTGTACCTAGGATCGATGGCCAATCGATTCAACCCGAACCCTTGAATCAGAATTCGGTAAGACTGATTTTCTCGTGTTTGTTTAGTTTGTTATTCTTTT
Organism: Nelumbo lutea; assembly: GCF_056320005.1. Classification (NCBI taxonomy): domain Eukaryota; kingdom Viridiplantae; phylum Streptophyta; class Magnoliopsida; order Proteales; family Nelumbonaceae; genus Nelumbo; species Nelumbo lutea. The sequence goes on from NC_142691.1 coordinate 38,726,328, forward strand.
AATTTTAGTTATTTAATTTTCCCTCACAATTACTTTACCCATTCGGCTAAGAGATTACTGATTTGCTCCCTGTGGGATTCGACCTAGAACCACTTTTACTGCAAATATTTTATTGTAGGACTAGTAATAATTTTGAGGGCTTCGACAAACCCGTCAAAATTTTGGCGCCGTTGCCGGGGAGCAACTTTAATTTCTTAGCTATTACCTTCCTCTTGTTAACCTCTTTTGTTTTATGACTCATGCTTCTCAATGAGGTGAACTCGAGTACAATCCCGAAATTGAGAGGACCACCCGTCGTTTAAGAAAGGAGGCGAAGCAAAGGAATGATCGTTCACCAAAGAAGGTGAATTCAGATTGTGATCTTCCTATCTTGGAAGATGTAGAAAGAATGGCTGACAGAGAGAGGACATTAAGGGAGTTGGCTGCACCAATTCTGAACCAACAACCTTTATGCATCACGTACCCCACTCTTGAGGTAGCCTTTGAACTCAAATCTGGTTTGATTCAATTATTACCTCTGTTTCATGGTTTCCCAGGTGAGGACCCTCACAAACATTTAAAGGAATTTCATGTCGTCTATTCAAGCATGAAACCCCATGGTATGACCGAGGACCAGGTAAAACTCATAGCCTTTCCATTTACTTTAAGAGATAAAGCAAATGATTGGTTGTATATTCTCCCTCCCGGTTCAGTACGCACATGGGATGAGATGAACAGGATATTTTTAGATAAATATTTTCCTGCATCCCGGGCTGCAAATATAAGAAAAAAAATATGTGGAGTTTGGTAGTTTGGTGGTGAGACATTATATGAATATCGGGAAAGGTTTAAGCAACTTGTTGCTAGTTGCCCCACCACCAAATTCCTGAGCAATTGTTAATCCAATACTTCTATGAAGGGCTTCAGCCCATGGATAGAAGTATGGTCGATGCAGCCAGTGGAGGAGCCTTGGTGAACAAGACACCCGAAGCGGCCAGGGAGTTAATCTCCAACATGGCCGAAAATTCACAACAGTTTGGTGCTAGGACAGACGGTACCATTAGACGGGTTAATGAGGTAAGCCATGTAAATTTAGAAAATCAGATTTCTGACCTAACTGCTTTGGTAAGACAACTCGTTGCAGGACAAGTACAAACTGCTAGGGTGTGTGGTATTTGTTCGATTCCTGACCATCCTATGGACATGTGTCCATCATTGCAAGATGGTTCGATGCAGCAAGTCAATGCCGTAGGAGGATTCCCGGGCCAGCCCCAACGAAAGTATGATCCCTACTCCAATTATTACAATCCGGGGTGGAGAGATCACCAAAACCTAAGCTACGGGAACCAAGGAGGACAGCAGCAATACCAGCCCCATTTTTTCAGTCGACAGCCCCAGTTTTCAACACCCATCACAGTGCAAAGCCAACCCTCGAATTCAGGTACGTCATTAGAAGATATAGTTAAGGCTCTAGCTACAAATACTCAGCAATTTCAACAGGAAACAAGAGCCAACATTCAGAATTTGGGGAACCAAATCAGCCAACTTGCCACTGCCGTTAGCAAGTTGGAGGTGCAGAGCTCCGGGAAACTACCATCACAAATGGTAGTCAACCCCAAGGAGAATGTAAGTGCAGTGGTGCTGAGAAGCAGGAAGGAACTGCAACTAGAACCTACCTCACCAAGGAAGGTGGATAAAAGACAAGAAGAAGACAAGGTGTAGGACTCAAGAGTTAGAGAGAACGTTTCAGCCATGATCAAGAGGACCTTACCAGAAAAACATGCTGATCTAGGTATGTTCACCCTACCTTGTGTGATTGGCAATAAGCAAATCGAGTATGCCATGCTAGACTTAGGTGCATCTATCAACGTCATGCCATACTCGATTTACTATGCTTTGAGATTAGGTCCTTTAAGGGAAACTAAAGCTGTTATCCAATTAGCTGATCGTTCTAACACCTACCCAAAAGGGATTGTTGAGAATGTAATGGTGCAGGTTAACGATTTAATTTTCCCAGCTGATTTTTACATTCTGAAGATGGAGGAGGACACGATCGAAAGTTCAGCCCCACTTCTATTAGGCAGGCCATTTATGAAAACGGCCAAGACCAAAATAGATGTGGATGAGGGTACCCTCTCCGTCGAAATCGGCGAGGAGACTATTAAATTTAATATTTTTGAAGCTATGAAGTACCCAAATGAAGACCATTCGGTTGATACTATTGATCCAACTGTGCAGGAATTTTTTGAAAAAGATATGAATGAGGAGCTAGAATTGAGTGCACAATTGGATACGAAGGCCCCTATTCCAGATTTGAACCCGCCCATGATGGATGGAAGGGGGGCACACCGAAAGCTGAAACCACGAGAGCTAAAGTAGCAAAGGAGGATGTCGAGCATAACGACGTTAAACAATTGCGCTTGTGGGAGGCAACCCATTGTGTTTAGTTAATTTTGTTATTTCGTTTGGTTTTTTATTTTTGTGTTTAGCAGGAATCCAACAAGACAAACAGGGAAGTACCCCCAAATCCTTCTACTTTATGCATAATCACATACATTAGGGACAATGTATAACTTAAGTGTGGGGGGATTACGGAAATCTGATGGGAATTTGGGATACCTTATCTTCTTGAAATTTCTGCTCCCTGAAAACTTATCCTTGAACGATTTCAACTTATCAGGAATCATGTGCTTAGGATGAATAGATAAGATAGGATGCAAGCATGACTAACTGAATCTTTCTTGGCTGCATATGGTACCTCATGATTTTAATCGATCAATAGGCAAAATGCATAAGGGTTTGATTGATTTTCACATAATTATCTATCAAACATGGGTTGATTATTCTAGAACTTGCTGTGTTAGGCATATAGAAACCACGATCAATGAATTCATGGATCAGGTGGTGTAACCCTGGGATTCTTGTGAAAAAAAAAAAGAGAAAGGGAGTTTGAAACTAAAATCGTGACTAATGTGAGATGGAGCATAAAATGCACTCACATCTAGAAACAAAAAAACAAGTGTGAGACGGAGCATAAAATGCACTCACATCTAGAAATGAAAGCAAGTGTGAGATGGAGCATAAAATGCACTCACATCTTGAAAAGAAGGCAAGGGTGAGATGGAGCATAAGATGCACTCACCCTAGAACCCCAACCCCATTCTCACCTTAAGATCCTAGGAATTCACACTAAGTGGTGAAGATGTGATACATAGCAAGCTTATGGAAATAAGCACACCTTGTTTTGATTCAAAGGAAAGTAATTGCATCTAGCTGAATTGGTTTGTTAAAAACAATGAGCACCTGTGCAGTCCAAGGAGTTTCAGCCCTGGAAGGCTTGTCTCCTTGACTATCGATTTAACTTGGGACCATGAGGAATGGTGATTTGCCATCACTCTTGGACAAGAAAAATGGGAGAAAGAGATGAAAAGGGAAAGGTTACCAAGTCTGAACTAAAGCATGAAATAAACCAGGCCTCATGTAGAGAAAAATAAAGATTGAAAATCAATAGTTAGTCTCTCTTGTGTTACTTGAGTTTTTGCCTTGCCCGAGGACGGGCAAAGTTTAAGTGTGGGGGGATTTGATGAGACCAAAACGAACCCTAATTTTATCCCCTAATATTTACTCTTTTATATTTATTTATCACTTAAATGAACTCATTACTCTTGTCTTTCGATCTAGGGCAATAAAGAAGGCAATTGGAAGAAAACATGACAAATCGGGTGATTTCGCACAGTTTCGGCGACAGTCAGTAATCTGGGCCTAACTCTCAATTCCGGGCACCGAATTGGACAATTCAAGAAGCATTAGAAAGATGAAAGGAAGACCCAAAACTTTTATGTTTTGGGTTTTGACAGATTCGGCACGCATCGAGTACGAAAATGAGCCCAAAATCGGAGCAAGTTCGCAGTTAGGCCCATTTCACAACTTAAGCCCAACTCGCAGAAGTACCTTGAAGCAACCCAACTCGAATTCAAGAGTTAAGAGTCCGAATTTTGAATGTAATCTCCAAGGAGAGAGTTTTATCAGATCTAAAGTCTTGAATGTAATCCTAGAGAGATAAGAAGATTGAGATTAGAGCATTAGATAAGAGATAGGATAGGATTAGTTCAAGATAAGATCAAAACTCCCTAAGGATAAGATGATCTCCTAGAAGGAGTTGGAAAACAGCCCTCTCCTTTGGCTATATAAAGAGGGGGGTGAACCAGCTCTACAAATCACTCATTCCAAGATTCAAGAGATCATCAAGAAGACCAAGAAGCAAGAAGGCAGTTCGGCTATGGAGAAGAAGAGCATGGAGATTGCGCAAATCATGAGTAGCTAAGCTTCTTTTTCTGGTTCAAGGGGGGAGGTTCGATTGTGTCATTGTGAGGTTCTGTAGTTACTTTGTTTTCTTTCTTTTTAATTCAAGTATTCATTGGTTCTTGTGTACATTTTTTTTTGATGTTATTGTTAATTAGTCTGACAAACTGAATTAATGTTGATTTTCCTACTGCTATCCATGATTTCGGTGATCCGTAATTGTCACGAATAATGGTACAAGTAGCAATTAGGTTGATATCTTTTTTGGGTCAATTGTTCGTGACAGCCTTTGACCAATGTTTTAACATGGTTCAACCTAAAAGAATCGATGGAACAAAATTCAGTAATTGCAGCTATCTCAATTATTGTTATTTTGGTTTAACTGTTTTCACAAATCTTAATGCTATCATTGTTTAACATGGAACGCTATCGTACCCAATTGAGTGGTGATAAGTGTTGATCGAATGCTGGGTTTGGTCAAATGAATTAGGAAAACACAAGGTTTATTTTGGCTATCCTAATAAATCTAAGGTTAAATGCTTGAATTGCAAGAATGCTGAATTGTACCTAGGATCGATGGCCAATCGATTCAACCCGAACCTTTGAATCAGAATTCGGTAAGACTGATTTTCTCTTGTTTGTTTAGTTTGTTATTCTTTTAATTTTAGTTATTTAATTTTCCCACACAATTACTTTACCCATTCGGCTAAGAGATTACTGATTTGCTCCCTGTGGGATTCGACCTAGAACCACTTTTACTACAAATATTTTATTGTGGGACTAGTAATAATTTTGAGGGCTTCGACAAACCCGTCATCTATCCAACGACTGTGAAGATTCTAAACTAACATGAGTCTCATATGTGTCTAGTGTAAGGGTATAACACAGAAACATACCATAATAACATGAATCAAATATGTACATTATTCATTTACATTAAATGTCATAATGTACATCATTTTGATTGGAGCTAAGGGCATACATTATCTAACAGACACAGTGTGATGTGAAGCAGAATCAGTAGGACAACTCTTCAACAAGAACCGAATTTTTCAGCAAGAATGTAGTAAAGGGCTGGTGAGCACAACTTCAGATTGCCTCTTCTAGCAAGAAGCAATATCAAGAATGGTTCTTGATCATTCTCACTGGTGGAGATTGAACTGGGTAGGGGCGGCAAGAACAGGAAGAACAAAGTAGAAGACAGGAGCAGTCAAACAGTGTGTTGTTTTCTCTCTTAATTCAGCAGACTGTGAGTATGTTTGGAGGTCCGCCTTGCTCTCCTATTTATAGCCTTAAAGAAAGGTTCTCCTAATCTTATTATGATTTTCCTAATCCAAATCTTATATTTGGATCTAGACTCTCTTTAAGAGATAAGGATAACCCCTTATCTTATTTGTTGATAAAGATCAGCCTTCCTAATCAAATTAGGAGTTTCTTGATCCAAATATTTATTTGGATTTGGACTCTTTGAGTGGATAGGGATAATACCTTATCCTATCAGCTGATCTAAATCCCAGAACCAACTCTTATTTACTTAATCTTGTTAAGTCAGTTCGAATGGGCTTTAGGCCCATTAAGTCTATGTGCTCACTAGCCCTCTTAACCTACTACCCAGTTGGCTATCCTTGTATGGCGTGGGACCCAAACATTGATCTACACATTAGCCACATAAGTTCACCCCAGCCTTTGTTACAAGGCCTGGCCAAATTCACTGTAGGAGACAGTAAACCCCTGAGTCCATCACCATGGGCTCTTAACAGGCCCAACATTTATACTAAATGGTCCTTGGGTCCAGCCACCTTATGAAAACCCAAGGACTGTGGGTAGATGCTATTAGATAATTTTGTATGCCCTTAGCTTCAATCATAATGATGTACTTCATGAGTTTATTGTAAATGGATAAAAAAGCATATTTGATTCATGTTCCCTTGGTATGTTTCTGTGTAATACCCTTAAACTGGACACTTAATGAGACTCGTGTTAGTCTAGAATGTTCACAGCCAGTGGGTCGGTCTGGGGAGATCTATCCTGATAATGTTGACACTGTGGTGCCACCAAGTCGTTTGGGGTGGCCTGTCTCAACTGCTGGGGTGAGACCCTAGGCACATATAGTGTAAGATTAATTGAATCTTTGAACTTGACCAGATTTCTAGTATTGCCCTGGACCTTGGAGATGGATGGGCAAAACTGGAAAGTTACACCCAACCCCTAGACTCGATTATGATACTGCATTAGGTGTTGGATTTGGCTGTCTTTGATCTACCAATCAGTGAGATCCTTAGCGGGGGTCAAAACCTGGGTATGTTGGGACTGTCTGAGAATTCATCTGAGTGGGTGATCATAGTGCCAAGATCAGCCCCTTTGTCGGACAAAGGTAATGATCGGAGATGCACTCTCACTGATGGAAACCAAGACTGCCGGTAGCCGATTTCAATCACTGAGATTTGTTTTGCAAAATATATTTTATATGAGATATAAAAGTATGTATATATTATGGTTTCTAAAATGTTTGCAAGAAGGTTTTAATTCTCGGGATCCATACAAGTAGAGAGTGCAACACTGTTCCTTGCAGCCGAGGGAGATGTCCTCTCTTGTCGGGCAGTGTATGATCATTATGGGCTGAGAGGTTAAGTGTAAGACCATTGAGGATAATACCAGATGGGCTAATCTTGCATCTGCCCATAGTCCCTGGGTGTTACAAGGTGGCTTGGCGCAAGGACCACTTAGGGTAAGTGTTGGGCCCATAGAGCCCATTTGATGGGTTTCAAGGGGTGCACTGTCCATAATAGTTTATTCGGTCAAGCCTTGTAACAAAGGCTGGGCCAAACCCATCTGGCTGATGTGTAGATCAATGCTTGGGTCCCACGCCATACAAGGAAGCCCAATTGGGCAACAATTAGGAAGGTTAAGTGAGCACATAAGCTTAATGGGCCTAAAGCCCGTTTCTAACTGGACTTATTTAATAAGTTAAATATGGGTGGATTCTGAGATGGATCAGTAGATAGGATAGGGTCTTAACCCTATCAACTCAGAGAGTCCAGATCTGAATATGATTCAAATCTAGAAACCTCCTAATGAGATTAGGAGAAGGCTGATATAATCTACATATAAGATAAGGGTTTATCCTTATCACCTAAAGAGAGGTCTGATCCAAATATGATTTAGATAGGCAGCTCCCAATTGGATTAGGAGCTTATCCTTTGGGTTTACAAATGAAGGAAGGGGCGGCAGCCTTTAGCCGATGACCTCTCCCTCTGCTACAAGGAACAGTGTTGTACTCTCTATTAGTATGGATCCCGGGAATTAAAACCTTCTTGCAAATATTTTAGAAACCATAATATATACATACTTTTATATCTCATATAAAATATATTTTGCAAAACAAATCTCAACGATTGAAATCGGCTGCCAGTAGTTTTGGTTTCCATCAGTGAGAGTGCATCCCCGATCATTACCTTTGTTCGACAAAGGGGCTGATCCTGTCACTATGATCACCCACTCAGATGAATTCTCAGACTATCCCAACATACCCAAGTTTTGATCCCTGCTAAGGATCTCACTGATTGGTACATCAAAGACAGCCCAATCCGACACCTAGTGCAGTATCATAATCGAGTCTAGGGGTTGGGTGTAACTTTCCAGTTTTGCCCATCAATCTCCAAGGTCCAAGGCAATATTGGAAATCTGGTCCAGTTCAAAGGTTCAATTAATCCTACACTGTATGTGCTTAGGGTCTCACCCTAGCAACTAAGACAGGCCACCCCAACCGACTTCATGTTACCACAGTGTCAGCCTTATCAGGATAAGTCTCCCTAGACTGATCCACTGGCTGTGAACATTCTAAACTAACACGAGTCTCATTAAGTGTCCAGTTTAAGGGGATTACACAGAAACATACCAAGGGAACATGAATCAAATATGCACTTTTATTCATTTACAATAAACTCAGAAAATACATCATTCTGATTGAAGCTAAGGGCATACAAAAACTGTCTAACAAGGATCTCACTGATTGACATATCAAAGGCAGCCCAATCCGACACCTAGTGTAGTATCATAATCAAGTCTAGGGGTCAGGTGTTACTAATGCGAATAAAAATTATAATATTTTTCTCCCCAATTACTCATCATTTTATAGTAAATTAGCACTTAATTGGACTCATTACTCTTGTATTTTGATTCAGGGCAAGCAAGAAGGCAACTGGAGGAAAACTCCACAACTCTCATGTTTTGAGTTTTGACAGATTCGGTCTTCATCGAGGCCAGAATCAGGCTCGGAGTCGGAGAAAATTCATAGTAAAGCCCAGTTCACAACTAAAGTCTAATTCACAGGAAAGCCTTGTAGCGGCCCTAGTTATTAAAGATCCCAACTCGAATTCATGAATAAAGAGTCCCATCAGATTTAAATTTCAAATGTAATCCTAGAAGGATAAAAAGATGGAGATTAGATCACTAGATAAGAGATAGGATAGGATTAGTTCAAAACCAATTAGGACTTTCTAATTTTGAGGATAATCTCAAGGGAGTTGGAGTACAACCCTCTCCCTAAAGCTATATAAAGGGGGGGGGGAACTAGCTTCAGAACTCAATCAATTCAGAAGATTAGTCCATCCATCTGGGAAGCAGAGCAAGAAGGAGTCGACAACCATGAGTGGCTAAGCTTTTCTTTTCTAATTCAAGGGGGATTTTTGATTCAATTATGTCATCGTGAGGTTCTGCATTTAATTTAAATTCTTGCTTTTAATTCAAGTATTCATTGATTCTTGTGCATGTTCTTATGGATGTTAATGTTAATTAGCCAAACAAATTAATTAATATTGATCTTCCTACTACTATCCATGGTTCGATGATCCGTAATTGTCACTAATGCGGCATGATCTGGGCACTCCTAGCTGGCTGCTGACTAGCTTCTTGTTGGCAACGAACGGCACCTGAGAAGATGAACAAGAAGGATTCCCGGGGATTTACCCAGCAAGAATACTCCAAAGCTTAAGTTAGAACGCTGGGGAGGAAGAAGAGAGAATACAAAAGGCTATGAGTGTAGATCGCGCTAGATCACTATATCTTGAGATTAGCTCGTGAGCAAGTAAGAGTGCAAGTTCAGATCTAATTCGAGAGAGAGTCATTCTCTCCTCTTAAAAGGCTTTTATAAGGGCATTCTTGTCAAATCAGGCGTAACCGCCACTGAGCTCCTGTTGTAGCCGTTACCTGCTAGGGCTGCACAGGTGATCGCTACAATGTACTACCCGCTTGGCTGAGTGACACGTCTTCGAAGGGACAGGCAAGCCACCATCTGTCGAGAGACATGGGGCAGACTGTCAAACGGTCAGGGACTGCGCCCTTAGTCGAGAGACATGGCGCAGTCTGACAAGTATGGTTGTTAGATAGAAGCTTCCTGAGGGCGTAGCATTTCTTAGCCACGAGCTACTTTGTAGCATGCTCTTAGGAGTACTTTGGGGTGACCCTTATCAAAGTTGGTCTTCAGGGCAGTTCTTCTGCCCAGGTACTGGAGCGAGCTGGTTCCCCTAGCACGCAAGTTGAAATAATCTTAGAGTATTCCCTTCTCAGTAGCTCGGGGGACCTGAAGCTCGCATTGTGGCGAGCTCCCCCCATAGAGAGCTATGTCATAGCGAGCTGTTTTACAGACTCGTTACTTGGTTGCGATCAAGCCATGTTGCTGAGCTGTTGCTCGTGCTTAGTCAGGTCCATGTGTCATTATCTTAGAATGTTGGGTCAAATCATCCTCCATCAATTGCCCCCCACTCCTCGAGCTAAGAGTGTTTCCTTAGCGTGAGAGGTTCATGAAGTGTGACGGATTGATTTGACCAAAGTCAAACTTGATTGTCTGCTCATATTAAATGCCTGTGCGGGAATTAGGGGATTTTCTGACTTTTTGAATATCGAAAACGTGTTGAAGTGGCTTTTGACTCTGGATATCGTGCAACCGTCATTACCCCAATCATTGGATACGTGCAACCAGCCACATTTCAGTTTTAGAAGGCGTGCGGTCGGCTTGATTGCAAACCGTCGGATCTACCTTGATCTGAGCCTTTGATTCGGGGGCACAGTGACTATAAATAGGAGGACCTCTTGGGCCTCATTTCCTTTCATGCCATCTTGCTGCCTTTGGATTCTGAGGTCGCATATCCATCTAGTCTACCCAAGTTCTTCAGTTTACTTCATCTCGTCTTTTCCGGTGAGTCCCAATCACTGTCAATCATGTCTGGGTACCCATACCATACCTACCACCGGGGCAGTAACCAAGATGATGATGCTCCCTTGAGCTCGATGGGAGCTTGGGAGCAAGTCTCGAAGACTCGAGAGACCTTCGGTAATGTAGCATCTAATTCCCGGGGGAAGGAGCCTAACACTTTCGGCCCTTCTTCCTTGATGGCGGAGAGACTCAGGTCTTTAATCCACTATTTTCACCTCCCTGGGTACCTAGTCTATAGCCTTCCCACTAGCCACTTCCCTTGGGAGCATGGTCCCAATTATATAGTTATCTTCCAGGAACAGCTCGAGGCTGGCCTGCATCTCCCTCTGCACCCCTTAATAGTGGAGGTGCTAAACCATTTTAATGTCACCATCGATCAGCTTCATCGCAACGCTATTCAAAACATGGTTGGGACTATATCTTTGTGTTATGAGTACTGTCCTCCTTTGAACCTTGACATTTTTGCCTCTATTCTTTGTATAAAAAATGCCACTCTTAGGGTTTCACTAGAGAGGTGCTTTTACTACCTCTCTCCTCGCCGTGGCTATAAGCTCTTGTACGAGCTACCGAATAAGATTCCTACCTGGAAGCGGGATTATTTTGTGGTCCGTAACCTCAAGGCGTGATCCTTCCCAACTTCTTGGAGGGACACCATCTAGGACCCTAGGGCCGAGCTGGACCCCGAAACTCAGAAAACGATGCTGTCCTGGGCATTGGTAGGCTTCCTCTGTTCGGACTACTTGACCGAGGAGAAGCTCGTATTGGCCGGCCTGAGTCTAGGTAGGTTGTCTTTTTAGGTCACGTAGTACCTTATTGTAATATTGTGCATATACATATGCTTTGTTCTATACTAAACTAATATCTTGTGGTTTCTTCTTTAGCAGCCATCATGTCTGGTGTTGATTCGTGCCGCCTCCTTTTGAGCAACCAGAAGTGCAAAGTGAAGAGGTCGCACCCCGACTAGACCTCCACCTCTAGGGGTACCGAGTTTCCCTACCCACGGTTCCCAGTGGGGAACTGGGAGGGTATGAATGATTTCTTCGTGGCTCGACGGAGGAGTCAAAGGGCGATCTGCAATGAGGAGGTCGCTATGTGGGGGGGATGGAGCCTGGGGATCTTGCCGCACTCGCCGCCTCTCACTGTATGGTGGTTAGTCGTCCTTCTCTTCTTCTCGTCTTTCACTTCCTTTTGCTGTCTTCTGACTCCAATCTCTTGTTGGCAGGTGAACACCGCCATCCATGCCATGGCCCTCCAGACGCACGTCCACTCCGGCGATGCTTGTAACCAGAAGGTCATGGTTCAAAAACTCCAGGGCGAGCTCGACCGGACTCGGGGCAAGCTCCTTCACACTCGCAAGGGGAGTGAATCCTAGGAGCTGCTCATCCGAGACTAGGAGGCACAGATTGCCAAGCTTTTTGAAGAGAGTGTGTGCTACAGGGAGAAGTCATCGAGGGTGGCAGTGGAGAGGGAGCTCCTTCGCCAATAGGTTTGGGACTTGGAGTCCACTCTTCTGGACCGAACTCGGAACTTCGACAACATGGTGGAGGCTGAGCAGGAGAGAGCGGTCTGGGACTTCAAGGACTCCCAGGAGTATCATGACCTCCAGGTGGAGTATGGCTCAAGCTCGTACCACTCTGGATTCAAGCTCTGCCACTGGTTGGTCCAAAAGAAATTTTCCGGGCTCAACCTTGATGGCATCACCATGAAGGGCCTGTCTCCCAAGACGGCGGACCAGACAGAGGAGGAAGAGCCTGACTCCCCGGATGACGAGGACGAGGTGGAGGAGGTGGACCACTAAGGCTGGCGGCATCGATTTTTTGCTATGATTTCTGGTGGCCCCCGATTGCCATAAACCTAGTCTTGAAAAGATCTTGTTTGGGCGATTGTGCCCTTTTTACCTTCTACTAAACTTTCTTGAGCTGTTTTGTTCGGGTTTTTTTTTTTTGAAATGGTAATGAAATTCCTTTCTTTTTCTTCTAAGTATGGTGTGCTCCCTTTATTTTTGCTAAAGCGATTTCGTCACTTGAGCTTTCAGAGCTACATGCCCGAACTATCCTTTAACGTTTGAGGCATCTCTATGGTGTACCGCGAAGTGATTACCATGTGTGCTCGAACTATGTGTTCATTAGTTATTCCTTAGTTCAACCAACATACTGAGACGAGCTATGCTTCGTGGGTTTAGACCCGAGCTGCTTATGCCTCTAATACTTCATACTTTGCCTTCACTGCTAAAGTGGTGAATTCTTTCTTGATGCTGAGGTTTCAGTTAGCTCGGTATTTTAGCCCTTAGGCTGACGGGGTGACTTATAGTCTATCCTCGAAGTTTGCCCATGCCATGGAGGTGACTGGGTCTTATTGTGCCGAGGTCGTGTTAACTCGGCATTTTGGCCCTTAGGCTCTGGGAGTGACTCATGGTCTACTCAGTAGTTATAGGTAATATTAACTTAAGTTGACAATATTCCATGTCCAAGGTACTTGTTTCCCCTCAAGAGTTTCAAGCACGTATGTTCCTTCCCCGAGAACTCGTTTCACCGGTAAGGTCCTTCCCAATTCGGTTTGAGCTTACAGACACCAGGCTCAGGTACCATAACTTTTCGAAGGACCAGGTCGCCAACGTGAAGGTTCCGCTTCTTGACCCTAGCGTTATAGTATCAAGCTACTCTTTGTTGATAAGCTACGGTCCTGATATATGCAAGGTCCCTTACTTCGTCGAGTAAGTCGAGGTTGGTACGTAGATCGTCTTCATTTGCCTTGTTATCGTATTCTTCCAGTTGTAGTGAGGGAACCTCAACCTCAGTTGGAATGACTACTTTGGCTCCATAGGTGAGGTTGAAGGGGGTTTTTCCTGTGGTAGTCTTCTCTGTGGTTTGGTAAGCCCATAGAACGCTGGGTAGCTCATCTGCCCACTGTCCTTTAGCTCGGTCTAGGCACGCTTTGAGTCCGCAAAGAATAGCTCTGTTCGTAACCTTTGCTTGATTGTTTGCTTGATGACGTGCGACCGAAGTGAAGTTCTGTCAGATCCCCATGTCTTGGCACCAGTTTTGAAACTTGATATCCTTGAACTGCTTACCATTATCAGAAATCAATACCCAATGTAACCCGAAGCAGCACACTATATTCTTCAAAAAGAAGTTCTAGACGTTTCGGGTTGTGATCGTTACAAGGGGTTCGGCTTCTACCCATGTGGTGAAATAATCCACTACGACCACTAGGAACTTCCTCTGGCCTATTGCTGGTGGAAACAGTCCAAGTATATCAATGCCCCATTGCGCAAAAGGCCACAGGCTAGTGAGATACTTGAGATCGGCAGCGGGCTGATGGTGGATGTTGGCATGCCTCTAGCACATGTCACACTTTCTAAAAAGCTCAATGGCATCTGTTTCATTGTTGGCCAATAGTATACCTATCGTTGTTTTTTTTGGGTGAGGGCCCTACCCCCCAAGTGTCCGCCACACAGACCCTCATGAGTGTCGTAGAGTACGAGCTCAGCTTCGATAGGTCACGAGCAGTACAGGTAGGGGAGCATGTAGGATCTTCGGTACAGCCGTCCGTCTATTATGACATATTTGGCCGCTTGACGTTCTACCATTCTGGCCGTGTTGCGATCTGCAGGGAGGGCCCCATGTAGCAAGAAGCTCTCGAGCGGGTCAATCTAGCTTGACTCTGCTTGAACGATAGGAGAGACCTCCTCTGCCCCTCCCGAGAATGCTAGGCCGAGGCAAGTTCTCTATGTACATGGTTCTCATGGTGTTATCACTAGTGCTGGCTAGTCAGGACAGGGCATCGACCTCAGCATTCTTTGACCTTGGGATTTGCCTGATGAAGTATGACTAGAAGTTGAGTAGGGCCTCCTGCACTTTGCTAAGTAGGCAATCATAGTCAGTTCGCGAGCTTTGTATTCTCCTATGACCTGATTGACTACGAGTTGGGTGTCACTATAGATGATGATGTGCTTGGCTTTCATTTCTTTGGCTAGAGCTAGCCCGGCTATGAACGCTTCTTATTCCACTTCATTGTTGGACGTCGCGAACTTGAAGCACAGTGCGTACTCTAACTTTGTGCCGCTTGGGCAGTGCAGGACTATTCCAGCTCCACTGCCCTGCTGGTTTGAAGAGCCATCTACGTGAAGGATCCAAGGCTTCTTATCCCAGTTTGTGCTCGGCCTAACTTGGAGAGATGTCACACTGGCTGCAACCTCACGGTGCTTGGACTCAACCAGCCTGGGAGCTTTGGGCTCGCTCGAACTAGGGGCCTCGTGCTCAACCGGCCTGGGGACTATGGAGATGAAAGTGCATTCTGCAACGAAATTTGCTAAGGCTTAGGCTTTAATAGCAGTCTGCGACTTATATTGGAGATCGTACTTGCTGAGCTCAATGGACTATTTCGTTAGTCGACCGGAGGTCTCGGGCTTGAGTAAGACTTGCCTCAGAGGTTTGTCAGTGAGGATGATAACAGTGTGAGCTTGGAAGTATGGGCAGAGGTTTCGGGCTGCGATAACCAGTGTGTAGGCCAATTTTTCTATCTCTGGGTATCTTGTCTCTGCTCCCTACAGCACTTTACTAACAAAGTAGATAGGTTGCTGAACCCGATCTACTTCTTTTATTAGTACCAAACTAACCACTTCATCGCTTGCCGAGAGGTACAACTCTAAAACATCGCCCTCTTTGGGCCGTGTTAAGACCGGTATACTAGTGAGGTACTTTTTGAGCTCGTCAAACACAAGCTGACAATCTTGGGTCCATTCGAACCCTTTGCTTTTCATTGCCTTAAAGAAAGGCAGGCAACGATCTGCCAATTTGGACATGAAATGACTCAGATTGGCTATTCTGCCATTCAACCTATGAACCTTCTTCACTTTCTGAGGTGGTCTCATATCTATGATGGCCTTTATTTTGTCCAAGTTGGCCTCAATGCCGCGCCGGTTCACAATGTACCCCAAGAATTTACCCGAGGTGACCCCAAAGGCACACTTATTCGGGTTCAACTTCATGTTGAATTTATGCAGAATTTCAAAAAATAAGTTCAAGTCTTGTATTAAGTCGCAAGAAAGCTGGGTTTTGATGACCATTTCGTCTACATAACATTCCACCTTTTGGCCAATCAATGGCTCAAACAGTTTATTTACAAGTCTATGGAAGGCTGCCCTGACATTTTTTAATCCGAAGGGCATGACCTTGTAACTGTACAGTCCGAGCTCGGTTATGAAGGCAGTTTTCTCTTCATCGGTTGGGTCCATCCAGATCTGATTGTAGCCCGAGTAGGCATCTAGAAAGCTCGCAACTCATGCCACGAGGTCGTGTCTACTAGGCGGTCAATCCTGGGGAGTGGGAAGTAGTCCTTTGGGCAAGTTCAGTTCAAGTCGGTGTAGTCGACACGCATGCGCGATTTACCGTTAGCCTTTTTCACCAGAACAGGTTTAGCCACCTAGCTCGGGTAGTGGACTTCCCTGATAAAATTGGCTACAAGGAGCTTCCTGACCTCCTCGTTGACTGCCCTCCACCGCTCTAGGGCTAGGTTGCGTTTCTTCTGTCTAACAGGCCTAACATTAAGCTTATGAGTTATGATGCTGGGGTCTATGCCAGGCATTTCTGCCGAGGTTGGGATAAAGATGGTCTCCTCTGTAGGCACAGCTCGCTCCTCGCTTTGCTCTGTAGGTCACTCTAGATCGAGGTTGTCGGCCACCTTGGCTTTTCCCTTGAGGGTGGCGATATAGCATTTGCGAGACTCAAGTTGGTCACCTCGTGCTACCCCGATGCTGAAGTCCATGAGGAACTTCATGGCCAAGTAGTAGGTGGACACCACAACCCGTAAAGCATGGGTAATCAGCCGACCTACTATGGCGTTGTAAGGGGAGGGGGTTGCGACCACCAAGAAGTCGTGGATGAGCCTCACAATGCTAGGTGAGGTGCCGACTTCCACAGGTACTGTCACTCTTCCTAGGGGCTGAACTTCCTCTCTACTGAAGCCCACCAGGGGACTGTTCATGGGCTTTAGGTCGCTCTCCTAAAGCTGAAGTTTGTCGAAGGCCACTTTGAAGAGGATGTCTATCGAGCTGCCTGAATCGACGAGGACTCGCTTGACTTCGAAGTCATTGATCTTCACCTTTATGACTAGCGCATCATCATGGAGGTAGTGGACCCCGCCTGCATCGTCCTCTATGAAGAAGATGGGGTCTTCCGTCCTTGGTCGCTTCAGAGGGTTCTGCTCTTCCCTGCCGGTCTCGCGAGCTGACGCGGGAGCTACTGCTGAGGTGTAGCCCGCCATGACCGAGCCACCGACTATAAACATGGATGATCCCTTGAACTGGTCTCTCCTCGGGGAGTTGCTTTAGCGGTTGCTCTGCTTGACTGCTAGACTCAGGAGCATCTCTACTCTGCTCCCCTTGTCGACCTGCTTTATTATTATTATTATTATTATTATTTTGTACAAAATTTCATAAATATCTGCGACGGATGAGCTCTTCTATCTCATCGCGGAGGTTTTTTCAACTTTTGATACTATGACTGTGATCTTTATGAAAACTACAATACAAATTTTTATTCTGGGTGCTAGGGTCGGCATTCAGCTGAGGTGGCCACTTAACGTATGGAGCGTCCTTGATCGCCATGAAGATCTCAGCCCGTTTCGTGTTGACGGGCGTGTAGTCCCTTTCTACTGCTAGAGCTCGGGAGGGCTAGACTGGCCTCGCCCCCCGAGCTATGTCCTTCTTCCTGTCGTCGCTCTGAGATGGGGGTTTTGGCTCCCTCTTTCTTTTTTTTGGGGCATGCTCGCCCTTTTGGTTGATATCCTCCTCAATCCCAATAAATTGATCCACGAGCTTAAGAAACTCGGTTACAGTTTTGGGATGGCTGACAACTACATGCCACTTGAACTCCTTATGGGTGATAGCTCGCTTGGCTGCTGTGAGGTGAACTGCGGGATCCAGGTCGGCTATCTGCAAACAAGTGTCATTGAACTGCTTGATGTAGCTCTGGATGGACTCCCCTTCCTTTTTTACTATGCCGAGGAGGCTCTCCTGAGTTCACGGACACCTCTTGCTGGTGACGAAGTGGGAGATGAAAACTTGCATGAATTGCGCCCAACTTCTTATCGAGCTGGGCATGAGATTTTTGTACCAGGTGCGGGCCACTCCTTTGAAGGTAGTGGAAAAGGCCACACACATGCAGGGCTCACTGGCTCATGCCAAGTGCATCTAGGACTGGAAGGCGTCCACATGGTCATTTGGATTGAAAGATCCATCATACTTGTCTAGAAGGAGCTTGAAATCTTTTGGCTTGGGGACAACAAGGAGTTCTAGAGATAGTGGGGAAGAAACTAATAGGAGGGGGGTAGCTTTCACTTCAGCTGAGCATACCTCCTCTTTTCCTTTGGGCTCGAGAGAGGCTCTAGAAGCAGTTTGGCAAGCTCACCGGCGTCTTTGCTGCTGCTTTGCTGGCTCGGCGTTGGTGCTTGACGCTTCGGTGTTGTCGAGCTCGATAGGCTTGGACCATTGGTGACAACTCTGGACCAAAGGGGTCTATCTGTAACCTGCCCACAGGCTGCAAGACGGGGGTAGCAGGCCTCTCCTTGCTACGAGAAGAGACGTGGCTCTTGGCTGGATCCTAGACCTGGGAGGCTTCTCCCTGACAAGGCCGCTCACTCCGACGGGATGGCTTGGCCTGCTTCATGGCCGGGTGCCGAGGGGGAAGCAACGGTTGGGCCTGAGGCAAAGAGGGAAACTGCTGCTGGTACTGGTATCGGGAAACCTAGTGCAACACTTGTTGTTGGTAGAGTTGGAATTGTTGGAATGCACCAAGTCCTCTAAATGGTTCGGGTTGGCCGTTGGGGGCACAACCGAGGGTTCAGCAAAGGTTGCTCCTACTGTAGAGGGGAGTGGAGCAACAACGGGTGCCACTATAAGAGGCACATTCAAACTGGAGACTCTATCCACAGAGAGAGGGACGGTAAACTATCTAATACAGACAGTAGGAAGCTGGGGCTGCTCCCCAGAAGCGTTCTGGCTATTGCCACATCCGGCGTTGCTGGAAGAAGCCATGAAGAATGCTAAGTTTTTGGAAGAAGGTGCTGTAAAATGATGTGGCACAATCTGGGCACTCCTAGCTGGCTGTTGACTGGCTCCTTGTTGGCAATGAACGGCACCTGAGAAGATGAAGAAGAAGGATTCCCAGAGATTTACCCGGTGGGAATACTCCGAAGCTTAAGTTAGAACGCTGGGGAGGAAGAAGAGAAAGTATAAAAGGCTAAGAGTGTAGATCGCACTAGATAACTATATCTCAAGATTAGCTCGTGAGCAAGTAAGAGTGCAAGTTCAGATCTAATTCAAGAGAGAGTCCTTCTCTCCGCTTAAAGGGCTTTTATAAGGGCGTTCTTGTCAAATCAAGCATAACCGCCATTGGGCTCCTGTCGCAACCGTTACCTGCCAGAGCTGCGCAGGTGATCGTTATAATGTACTACCCGCTTGGCTGAGTGACACGTCTTCAAAGGGACAGGCACGCTACCATCTGTCGAGAGACGTGGGGCAGATTGTCAAACGGTCAGGGACTGCGCCGTCAGTCGAGAGACGTGGCGCAGTCTGACGAGTACGGTCATCAGATAGAAGCTTCCTGAGGGCGAAGCATTGCTTAGCCGCGAGATACTTTGTAGCATGCTCTTAGGAGTACTTTAGGGTGACCCTTATCATAGTTGGTCTTCGGGGCAGTTCTTCTGCCCAGGTGCTGGAGCGAGCTGGTTCACCTAACATGCGAGCTGAAAAATTTTGGAGTATTCCCTTCTCAGTAGCTCGGGGGACCTGGAGCTCATGTGGTGGCGAGCTCACCCCATAGAGAGATATGACATAGTGAGCTGTTCTACAGGCTCGTTACTTGGTCGTGGTCAAGCCATGTTGCTGAGTTGTTGCTCGTGCTGAATTAGGTCCACATGTCATTATCTCAGTAGGTCGGGTCAAATCATCCTCCATCAGTCATGAATAGTGGCACAAGTAGCAATTAGGTTATTATCTTTTTGGGTCAATTGTTCATGACAACATTTGACCAATGTATTGACATGTTTTAACCTAAGCGAAATCAACAGAACAAGATTTGATAATTGCATCTATCTCAATTATTGTTATTTTGGTTTAATTGTTTTTACAAAGGTTATTGCTATCATTAATTGATATGGAAAACTATCGTACCCAGTCGGTTAATGATAAGTGTTGAACGAATGTTGGGTTTGGTCAACTAATTTAGGAAAACACGAGGTTTATTATGGCTATCCTAATAAATCCTAAGGTTAAATACTTGAATTGCAAGATTGTTGAAGTTTTCCTATGATCGATGACCAATTGACTCAATCCGAACCCTTGGATCAGAATCGGTAAGACTAAATTTTCCTTATTAATTGTTATTTGCTATTTTGGGTTAATTGATACTTTAGAAATTTAATCATTCGAATTTCCCACTCTTTAAAATTGCGCATTCAGTTGAGAAATTACTAGCTCTCTATGGGATTTGACCTGGTACTACTGTTACTACAAATTTATTGTAAGGTGGGACTAGAATTAATTTTGAGGGCTTCGGCAACCCATCAAAATGTTGGTGTCATTGTCGGGGAGCTACTTTAATTTCTTAACTTTGTACCTTCTGTTTGTGTTAACGTCCTTTGTTTTATGACTCATCCTTCTCACCAAGTTGAACTAGAATATAACCTTGAAATTGAGAAGACCACCCATTGGTTGAGAAAGGAGGCGAAGCAAAGGAAGGGCCATTCACCCCCAAGGGAGAATTCTGATATTGATTTGACAAGTTGTGATCGACCCATTTTCGAAGAGGAAGAAAGGATGGCTGATAGAGAAAGAATGCTAAGAGAGTTAGCTGCGCCAATCATGAATCAACAGCCTTTATGCATAATCTATCCCACTCTCAAGGTAGCTTTTGAACTTAAATCGGGTTTAATTCAATTGCTTCCTGTTTTTCATGGCTTTCCAGGTGAGGACCCTCATAAGCATCTTTAAGAGTTCCATGTCGTTTGTTCGAGCATGAAACCACAGGGTATGACTGAGGATCAGGTAAAACTTATAGCTTTTCCTTTTACTTTATGAGACAAAGCAAAGGACTGGTTATACATTCTTCCTCCTGGTTCAATACGTACATGGGATGAGATGAATAGGATGTTTTTAGAAAAATATTTCCCTGCATCATGAACTACAAATATTAGAAAGGAGATTTGTGGGGTAAGACAGTTTAGTGGTGAGACACTATACGAGTATTGGGAAAGGTTTAAACTGAAGGGATAGGAAATCAATCACATGGACGCCCAATGATTGCGGAATAAAGGGCGAATTTCAAAAAAAATTTCTCTCCCTTCAACTGGGAATCGAATTCCCTATTTAAAAAATCTTATTTTCAAGGATCATTCTTGAACCATAAACTGAACCAGATCTGAACCAAAAGGAGTAGAGAGAGATAATACTTGATACAGAGAAATAATATCTCTCAATGGAGGTGTTCACACCCAATGTAGGATCCAAAATCTGCTCCCACTGAAGATGGCACAGTGCAGAGTGGAGCAGAATCAGCAATGTTCTTCCAAAAGAACTTGATCCTTCCCAAAAATCACCTGGATGGCTTGTGAATACAACTCCTACCAATCTTTTCTCCAAAAGATTGGAATCAAGATCCAATCTTGATTTCTCCCAAGGAATGGAGATCGAATTGCTGTAGGCGGCGGCTGCAGAAAGGAGGCGGCTAGAGAGTATTTGCAGGGTGCAGAATTCTCTCTTCTGTGATCTCAGCTCTGAAGAGAAGATTATTGGTTGTCTGTTGTTATGTGTCTAAAGGCTGCCACCCCCTCTTCCTTTTATAGACTTAAAGGGATCAGCTCCTAATCCCATTAGGAGTTGCTAACCCAAATCATATATGGATTAGAATTCCCTTTAAGATAAGGGATAATCCTTATCTTATCTACAGATTGGATCAGCCATCTCCTAATCTAATTAGGAAGTTTTCAGATCTAAATCACATTTAGATCTTTGACTCTTTGAGTGGATAGGGTGTGGGCCCAATCCTATCAGCTGATCTTATCTTAGAATTTGCCCCTTAATGACTAATCAAATTAGCCTAGTTCAAAATGGGCTTAAGGCCCGTTTAGGGTTATGTATTCATTTAACCTTCCAAACTGCTGCCCAGTTGGGCTTCCTTGTATGGCGTGGGACCCAAACATTGATCTACAGATCAGCCACATGGGTTCAGCCCAGCCTTTGTTACAAGGCCTGGCCGAATACACTGTTATGGACAGTGCACCCCCGGAAACCCATCAGATGGGCTGAGCCCAACACTTACCCTAAGTGGTCCCTGGGCTAAGCCACCTTGTAACACCCAGGGACTGTGGGCAGATGCAAGATTAGCCCATTAGGTATTATCTTCAATGGTCTTACACTTAACCTCTCAGCCCATAATGATCATACACTGCCCGACAAGAGAGGACCTCTCCCTCGGCTGCAAGGAACAATGTTGCACTCTCTCAAGTATGGATCCCGGGAATTAAAACCTTTTGCAAATCATTTCGAAACCATAATGTATATACTTTTATATCTCATATAAAATATATTTTGCAAAACAAATCTCAACAATTGAAATCGGCTGCCGACAGTCTTGGTTTCCATCAGTGAGAGTGCATCCCCGATCATTACCTTTGTCCGACAAAGGGGCTGATCCTGTCACTATGATCACCTACTCAGATGAATTCTCAGACAGTCCCGACATACCCAGGTTTTGACCCCCGTTAAGGATCTCACTGATTGGTACATCAAAGATAGCCCAGTTTGACACCTAGTGCAGTATCATAATCGAGTCTAGGGGTCGGGTGTAACTTTTCAATTTTGCTCATCAATATCCAAGGTCCAGGGCTATACTGGAAATCTGGTCCAGTTCAAAGATTCAATTAATCCTACACTGTATGTGCCTTGGGTCTCACCCCGGTAGCTAAGACAACCCACACCAACCGACTTGGTGGCATCACAGTGTCAGCCTTGTCAGGATAGGTCTCCCCAGACCGACCCACTGGCTGTGAACATTCTAAATTAACACGAGTCTCATTAAGTGTCCAGTTTAAGGGTATTACACAAAAACATACCAAGGGAACATGAATCAAATATGCACTTTGACGGGTTTGTCGAAGCCCTCAAAATTATTACTAGTCCCACAATAAAATATTTGTAGTAAAAGTGGTTCTAGGTCGAATCCCACAGGGAGCAAATCAGTAATTTCTTAGCCGAATGGATAAAGTAATTGTGTGGGAAAATTAAATAACTAAAATTAAAAGAATAACAAACTAAGCAAACAAGAGAAAATCAGTCTTACCGAATTCTGGTTCAAGGGTTCGGGTTGAATCGATTGGCCATCGATCCTAGGTACAATTCAGCATTCTTGCAATTCAAGCATTTAACCTTAGATTTATTAGGATAGCCATAATAAACCTTGTGTTTTCCTAATTCAGTTGACCAAACCCAACATTAGATCAACACTTATCACCACTCAACTGGGTACGATAGCGTTCCATGTTAAACAATGATAGCATTAAGATTTGTGAAAACAGTTAAACCAAAATAACAATAATTGAGATAGCTGCAATTACTGAATTTTGTTCCATCGATTCTTTTAGGTTGAACCATGTTAAAACATTGGTCAAAGGCTGTCACGAACAATTGACCCAAAAAAGATATCAACCTAATTGCTACTTGTACCATTATTCGTGACAATTACGGATCACCGAAATCATGGATAGCAGTAGGAAAATCAACATTAATTCAGTTTGTCAGACTAATTAACATTAACATCCAATAAAAATGTGCACAAGAACCAATGAATACTTGAATTAAAAAGAAAGAAAATAAAGTAACTACAGAACCTCACAATGACACAATCGAACCTTCCCCCTTGAACCAGAAAAAGAAGCTTAGCTACTCATGATTTGCGCAATCTCCATGCTCTTCTTCTCCATAGCCGAACTGACTTCTTGCTTCTTGGTCTTCTTGATGATCTCTTGGATCTTGGAATGAGTGATTTGTAGAGCTGGTTCGCCCCCCTTTTTATATAGCCAAAGGAGAGGGCTGTTTTCCAACAACTTCTAGGAGATAATCTTATCCTTAGGGAGTTTTGATCTTATCTTGAACTAATCATATCCTATCTCTTATCCAATGCTCTAATCTCAATCTTCTTATCTCTCTAGGATTATATTCAAGACTTTAGATCTGATAAAACTCTCTCCTTGGAGATTACATTCAAAATTCGGATTCTTAACTCTTGAATTCGAGTTGGGCTGCTTCAAGGTACTTCTGCGAGTTGGGCTTAAGTTGTGAAATGGGCCTGGCTACGAATTTACTCCGACTTTGGGCTCGTTTTCGTACTCGATGCGTGCTGAATCTGTCAAAACCCAAAACATAAAAGTTGTGGGCCTTCTTTTCATTTTTCTAATGCTTCTTGAATTGTCTAATTCGGTGTCCGGAATTGAGAGTTAATCCCAGATTACTGACTGTCGCCGAAACTGTGCAAAATCACCCGATTTGCCCTGTTTTCTTCCAATTGCCTTCTTTATTGCCCTGAATCGAAATACAAGAGTAATGAGTCCATTTAAGTGCTAAATAAATGTAAAAGAGTGAATATTAGGAGATAAAATTAGTGTTTGTTTTCGTCTCATCACACTTTTATTCATTTACAATAAATTCATAAAGTACATCATTTTGATTGAAGCTAAGGGCATACAAAACTGTCTAACATAAACAACTCTGTGCTAGCTACCCACACCACCAAATACCTGAACAACTATTAATCCAATACTTCTATGAAGGACTCCAACCTATGGATAGAAATATGGTAGATGCAGCTAGTGGAGGAGCCTTGGTCAATAAAACACCCAAAGCGTCTAGGGAATTGATTCCCAACATGGCCAAAAATTCCCAACAATTTGGAGCAAGAACAAATGGTGCTATCAGACGTGTTAATGAGGTAAGCCATTCTAATTTAGAAAGTCAAATATCTGATCTAACTGCTTTGGTTCATCAATTGGCTTTAGGGAAATTACAAACAACAAGGGTTTGTGGCATATGCTCGATTCCTGGGCATCCTACGGATATGTGCCAATCATTACAAGATGGTTCCATGCAGCAAGTTAGTGTCATAGGAGGATTTCCAGGCCAACCTCAACGCAAGTATGATCCCTATTCCAACTATTGCAATCCTGGGTGGAGGGATCATCCCAATCTGAGCTACGGAAATCAAGCAACAGACAACCTCCAATTCCAGCACATACCCAAGCTCAAAATCAACCCTTAAGTTTAGGTATGTCTTTAGATGAGATCATTAAGGCTCTTGCAACTAACATTCAGCAATTCCAACAGGAAACAAGGGCCAACATCCAGAACTTAGGGAACCAAATTAGTCAACTTGATACTTCTATTAGCAAGTTGGAGGCACAAAACTCTGAAAAGCTACCATCACAGACTGTAGTCAATCCCAAGGAGAATGCGAGAGCAGTGGTGCTGAAAAGTGGGAAGGAATTACAGTCATAGCCTATTTCACCAAGGAAAGAGGATAAAGAGCAGAAAGAAGAGGAGGAACAAGTATCACATGAGAACTCCTATTAGGTAAAACCTGACCCACCTCTACCTAAGATGTCTAATGCCATTGTGCCACCATTTCCTAGTAGGTTGGAAAAATCTAAGAAAGAAGAGTATGAGCATGAAATCCTGGAGACGTTTAGGAAGGTGGAAATAAATATCCCTTGTTAGATGCCATCAAGCAAATCCCTAAATACGCAAAATTTCTAAAGGAGTTGTGCACTAACAAAAGGAAGCTGAGAGGAGATGAGAAGGTAAAGGTTGGGGAGAATGTGTCAGCTGTCATTAAGAGGACCTTGCCGGAAAAGCGTGCTGATCTAGGTATGTTTACTTTACTTTGTGTGATTGGCAATAGAAGAATTGAGCATGCCATGCTAGATTTAGGTGCATCCATCAATGTCATGCCATACTCAATTTGTTGTGCTTTGAATTAAGGTCCATTGAAAGAAACTAGGGTTGTCATTCAGTTAGCTGACCGTTCTAATGCTTACCTTGAAGGGATTGTTGAAAATGTTTTGGTGCAGGTTAATGACCTTATATTTCTAGCCAACTTTTACATCTTGAAAATGGAGGAAGATACTATCACAAGTTCAACCCCACTTCTATTAGGCAGGCCATTTGTGAAAATGGCCAAAACCAAAATAGATATGGATGAGGGTACCCTCTCCGTCGAGTTTGACGGCGAGATTGTTAAATTTAATATTTTCAAAGCAATGAAGTACCCCAATGAAAGTCATTCGATTTGTTCAATTGACATTGTTGACTCAATTGTGCAGGAAATTTTTGGGAAGAGGATATGAATGAGGAGCTCGAATTAAGTGCACAAATGGATATGAAGGAAGAGCTAGATTCCTCCTGTGAAGCTTCGGAACTGATATTGGAACATAAGGTAACAAATTCTAATATTCCATCATCGTTTTCTCATAAGAAATTGTTGAAAGAAGGGTAGGATCCATCTAATGGACGCCATAAAGGTTGCGGAATGGGTGGGCGAATTTCAAAAATTTCCTACCTTCTCTCAACTGGGAATCATATTCCCTAAATTTAGAATACAATATTCAAGGATCCTACTTGAACCATAATCAAACCAGATCTGTACCAAAAGATAAATGGGAGGAATATACCTGATCCGGAGAAGCAGTATCTCCCAAAGTTGGTGTTCATGCCCAAAGAATACTCCAAGATCTGTTCTTGCTGAAAATGACACAGCTGTGAATGGAACAGAACCAGCAGGGTGCGTCCTACACACTGGATCCTTCACAAGAATCCTCTGGAAGTACTAAACACTGAATCATTTTCAGTCTTTCTTGCAAGACTGATGTCAAGAACAGATTTCTTAACTTTCTTTTCTGCAAAGATCTAATCTTGCAATGGCAGATGGCGGCGGCAGGAGGAGATCTCCAAAATGAAAGGGGCTGAACTGATTTTTCTGTTTTTCTGGAGAGTATGATATCTGATCTTCTCTCAATTCGCAGGAGATATCCTATATCTCTTCAAGGTGGTTCGAAATCTCCTCCTTTCTTCTTGATTAAGAAACCTCATTTTTAGGAGTTATCCCAATCCAAATCAGTATTTGGATAGGGGATAATCTTAATCCTTTCTGCAGATAGAGTTAGCTTACTCCTGATCTTATCAGGAGGTTACCAGATTCAAATCTAATTCGAATTTGGTCTCTAAGAGTGGATAAGGCTAAAGGCCCAATCCTTTTACTAACTTTAATCTCAAATTCGCCCCATGGATGGGTGATCATATCAGCCCACCTCGAAATGGGCTTCTGGCCCATTAAGTGTTCAGTGTCTAATTACTTTCCAATCTGCTGCCCAGTTGGGCTTCTTTGTATGGCGTGGGACCCAAGCATTGATCTACACACCAGCCACATGGGTTCGGCCCAGCCTTTAATACAAGGCCCAACCGAATTCACTGAAAAACTCAATGAACCCCTTGACTCCATCATATGGACCCTATGGGCCCAACACTTACATTAAGTGGTCCTTGTGCCAAGCCATCTTATAAAAACCCAGGGACTGTGGGCAGATGCAAGATTATCCCATCAGGTATTATCCTCAATGGTCTTACACTTAACCTCTCAGCCCTTAATGATCAAGCACTGCCTGACAAGAGAGGACCTCTCCCTCGGCTGCAAGGAACAGTGCCGCACTCTCCTCTCACATGGATCCCGGGAATTAAAACCATTTGCAAACAATTCGAAACCGTACATATATATATAAATATATTAATTTTACAAAACAAAATTCCAACGATTGAAATCAACTGCCGGTAGTTTGGTTTCCATCAGAGAGAGTGCATTCCCGATCATTACCCTTTGTCCGACAAAGTGGCTGATTCTGTCACTATGATCACCCACTCAGATGAATTCTCAAACTGCCCCAACATACCCAGGTTTTGATCCCCGCTAAGGATCTCACTGAATGGCATATCAAAGGTAGCCCGATCCAACACCTAGTGAAATGTCATAATCGAGTCTAGGGGTCAGGTGTAACTTTCCAGTTTTGCCCATCTATCTCCAAGGTCCAGGGCAATACTGGAAATCTGGTCCGGTTCAAGGATTCAAGTAATCCCATACTGCATGTGCCTCAGGTATTACCCTGATGGCTGAGACAGGCCATCCCAACACTTGGTGGCACACCAGTATCAGCCTTGGTAGGATAAATCTCCCCAGACTTATCCAACGGCTGTGAACATTTAAAACTAACATGAGTCTCTATAAATGTCCAGTTTTAGGGTTTTACACAGAATTAAACCAAACAACATGAATCAAACATGCACTTTATTTATTTCCACTAAATAACAAAAGTACATCAAATCAGATTGAAGCTAAGGGCATACAAAAACTGTCTAACAGCTCCCACTTGCACTTAGGTCCAATCTGGTACAAGCCGGAGTCCCATACTTTCCACGTGTTTCTCAAACACCTTCTATGTCAGTGGCTTAGTCAATGGGTCTACCACATTCTCCGCTGATGCTACCTCTTGCTATCATCCTCCCATAGGTCCAGTGTTGTCATACAACAATGGAATGGGTGATGTGCTGAATTCCAAATTCATGAATGAACACCTTCATTCATAAGGCAGCATCACTTACGGCAATGCTCTCGGCTTGGGTTGTGGACTATTAATTTGCAACTTAGGACCCCTGTTTGCTGACACTCAGGAAACAACACACGATCCTATCGTGAAAATATACCCAGATGCAGACTTTCTATCATCTGGATCCGACTGGAAATCGGCATCGGTATACCCTAGAACTTGCAGTGAACTACCATCGAATACCAGACAAAACTCTTTTGTCCTTCGAAAGTATTTGAGTATGTTCTTCACAGCAGTCCAATGCTCCTGCCCTGGGTTTGCCTGGAATCTGCTTACCACACTCACCGCCTGAGCAATGTCCGGGCGAGTGCACAGCATGGCATACATGATGCTCCCTACGGCTGAGGAATAGGGAACGTCTCTCATGCTCTCAATCTCCTCAGATGTCTTGGGAGACATCTTCTTAGAGAGAGTGACTCTGTTCCTGAAAGGAACGTTTCCTTTCTTGGAGTTCTCCATGCTGTACCTCTTGACAATTTTGTCAATATAAACAGCATGGGATAATCCAATTATCTGCTTCGATCTATCTCTATAGAGTCGAAGACCCAGTATGTATGAAGCTTCTCCAAGATCTTTCATGGAGAACTGCTGTGATAGCCATACCTTGACCGAAGTCAACATTCCTACATCATTCCCAATGAGTAGGATATCGTCCATGTACAACACCAAAAAGGTGATCTTATCCCCACTGGACTTCCTGTAAACATAGGGCTCATCCAGATTCTGCTCAAAGTCAAACGTTTTGACTGCAGAATCAAAACGGATGTTCCAACTCCTAGAAGCCTTCTTAAGTCCATATATGGATCTATTAAGTTTACATACCATGTGTTCCTGACCAGCAGCAATGAAGCCTTGCGGCTGCTGCATGTAGATATCTTCACTAAGATCTCCATTCAGGAACGCAGTTTTGACATCCATTTGCCAAATCTCATAGTCATGGTACGCTGCTACAGCTAGCAGGATCCTGATGGATTTAAGCATGGCCACGGGCGAAAAGGTTTCCTCATAGTCGATGCCTTCTTTCTGAGTATACCCTTTCGCCACCAAGTGAGCTTTAAAGGTCTCAATCCTGCCATCGGGGCCCTTCTTCCTCTTGTAGATCCATTTGCAACAAATTGCTTTTACCCCGGGGGGCGGATCCACTAGAGTCCAGACTCCATTGGTCTCCATTGAGTCCATTTCAGCTCTCATGGCCTCCACCCACTTCTGGGAGTCTATGTCTAACATAGCTTCCGCGTAAGTCACGGGATCCTCTTCACTAGTCAAGGTTTCCACCAGGTAACTATCCTGGTCATAACCATATCGAACTGGTGGTCTGGATACCCGGGTGGTTCTTCTAGGTTGGTCATTACCTGGAATTTGTGGGACATCTCCCACTGCTCCTGAGCTTTCCTCATCAAGAACTATTTCCTGACGATGGGTGTCCAGGATGTAATCGGATTCTAAGAACTGGGCGTTTCGACTACAGAACACTTTCTGCTCACTCGGGTCATAGAATAGATAAACCACCGAATCCTTTGGGTAGCCTATAAACAGGCAACAACTGGTTTTAGATTCCAACTTGTCCGCACTTGTTCTTTTAACATGTGCAGGACAACCCCAAATCTTCAAGTGTCTTACACTTGGCTTCCTTCCGGTCCAAAGTTCATATGGAGTTTTTGGAACTGATTTGGTTGGAACCCGATTTAGCACGTAGATAGCAATCTCTAATGCGTATCCCCAAAAGGATGTGGGTAATTGTGAGCATACGAGAAGTGACCGGACCATGTCTAACAAGGTCCTATTCCTCCTCTCTGAGACACCGTTGAGTTGAGGTGTAGCAGGAGGAGCTAATTGTGACACTATCCCATTGGCCTTTAAATAGTCCCTGAATTCGTCAGAGAGATACTTGCCACCTCGATCTGATCGAAGGGCCTTAATTTCTCTCCCTAACTGTTTCTCGACTTCCTGTCTGAACTCTTTGAACTTTTCAAATGATTCAGACTTATGTCTCATTAGGTACACGTAACCATATCGTGAAAAATCATTTGTAAAGGTGATGAAGTACACGTGTTGATTCCGTGTCCTAACACTCAGGGGACCACATACATCAGTATGTATTAGGTCAAGTGTGCCTTCAGATCTTTCAGGCTTACCGTCAAATGGCCGCTTAGACATCTTACCTTGAAGGCAAGGTTCACAAGTGGGAAGATTTTCTACAGTTACAAAATCCAAAGGACCATCCTTTACCAACCTTGTGATTCGGTCAATACCGATATGGCCAAGTCGGTAATGCTAGAGGCACGTGGGACTTACTGTATCACGATTCCTTTTCTTGGGATTTTTGATCGACGTAGTTTCAGTTAAGTTAGTTTCCAGAGAAGGATGTAGAACATAGAGACCGTTCTCTTGTTCCCCGCATGCGGTGAATTTATTATTCCGTTTAACAGTAATCACATTACTAAAATAAACAGTATATCCATCAGCACACAGTTTTGAAACAGAAATTAAATTTCTTCTCAAGTTCTGTACATAAAGACAATCTTTAAGTACAAGCATTCCTTCTTTAAAAACTAATTCTACGGTTCCTATTGCCGCTGCTGCAACACTTGCAGTTGTTCCCAAGAATAATGTCACTTCACCTTCACTCAACCTTCTGCTAACTTTGAACCCCTGCAGTGAGTTACACGCATGAGTTGAAGCCCCAGAGTCAACACACCAGGACACAGAAGTAACTAACATGTTAGTTTCTATGACTCAAGTTTCGATGTTACCTTTCTTAGATTCCAGGTAGGCAGGACAATTCCTCTTCCAGTGGCCGGTCTGCTTGCAGAAGTGACAGACATCAGATGCCTTGTTCTTCTTCTGCTTCTTAGGAATGGTAGCCTTCTTCTGAGGCTTCTTTGCCTTTCTCTTTTTCTTGCCCGATTTGTTAGCTTCAGCAAGCATAACTACAGGCTCATCCTTCTTGAGTAGATCCTCGGCTCTCTGCAACATATTGCTGAGTTCTTGGACGCTGACATTCAGCTTATTCATATTGTAGTTCATTGTGAATGCATTGAAGGAAGAGGGCAAAGAATTGAGGATGGCATCCACTTGCGTGCCATGATCTAGCCCGGATCCAAGAGCTTCAAGTTCGTTAATGTAACCCATCATCCGAAGACAATGGTCATGAACTTTCTGCCCTTTGGTTATCTGCGCGGTCATGAACAATTTCAGGACCTTCTGTCGAGTAGAACGGTTCTGCTCTTCATGCATTGTTCTTAGACTGTCCAATATGTCCTTGGCTAGTTCGATCTGATCGAACTGCCTCTGTATTGAGTTGTCTAATGAGGCAACGACAAAGCAGTGGGCTAGGGAGTTCTTATCCTCCCACTCTTTGTAGTCCCTCCTACGGGCCTCAGAAGCCCTATCACCCGGACGTTCCGGTGCAGGATTTTTCACTACCTTGTCTAACTCTTCGGAAGTTAGGACCAGCATAAGATTTCTGTACCAGTCGGCATAGTTTGGGCCCTTAAGCTTGTTATCGTCTAGAAGCTTTGCAAATTGACCATTTGCCATTTTCTGATAAAATAGCAAAATCATTAGTCCACAACCTTAGTTTGATTCATGTTACCTACATAGATATGGCTTTTAATCTATGTTCCATTCCCATTTGTTCATCTCTGAGATTTCCCTCCTTTCTCAGTGACGGAGACGACGAAATGTCTCTGGAAATGTGGGAAATCACAAGGGGTGCGTGAAGCCAACTGTTTCAGCTGCATAACCTCACCACCTTTCTGTGACGGATCATATCCACTCATCAAATGAGTTTCCCTCTGGCCTCTGTCAGACAAGGTTCAGAGCCGTTTTCAGGTAAACCTTTCTGTCCAGTGAGTGCTTACCCATCATATTCAGGTTACGCCAAGGTACCGTGAGAGAGTTCCCATTTTCTGGTGAAGCCCCTCCCACATTGGTCTATGACGCCCCTATCATCTTATGAAACACTCTAATAGATCCAACAGCAAATGGATAGCCCAATTTTATGGTGCGTTTCCTCATTACTGAATGACCCATCATTGTGCTAATGACGGAAGGCCTTTAGAGAGTCCATCACATGGGTCTCCCTATCACAAGCATTCATATTTGCTGGAGGGAACAAAAACGCCCTAGTTTTAATTTAGGTCAAACCAGAGTGGCTCCCACTGACTTTCATAAAGTCAGATTTCTGGTGGGCCTTAATCGGCTAGGGGTTCCGTACGCATCCTTTTTCAGGGTTGTGGGGCCCACCAAGCAAAGAGAGGTCATCCAATGACCTTGAAGGACACTATGGCAATGATGTGCATTCAGCCATGGTGTGCGCAAGAGCCACTAACGAGTCTTCATGGGCCAAGTACTTATGGCCCATGGTTGCAGCACATCAAACATCCAAACATCACATGTAAAGGAGGAATTGAGCCAATCAATTAACTGCTGTAAAGCCCATTGAATAGCCCATTTAAAAACTAAGTCATTAACAATTAATGACTACTAGGTGTATGGGCTGAATCGCAGATAGCAGTTTGGCCCATACAACTTATCTCACAGTAATGGGCCTTTTGCAGTTTTAACCCTTTAAAACTGGGCTTTACAGGTGGGCCGAATTAATCCTTGTAATTGAACATCAGATTTGGAACAGCAAGTGTGAGAAATACAAACTGAAAAAAGTCCCTATCGAACCCCAGATTCGGTCCAAATAGTTTTGGTCCAATCTAGTCCGAGAGGATCCAAAACTGATTTTCAATTCAAGAACTAATTCATGAAAGATCTAAAATTAATAATTTTGATTTCAAACAATCACAAATCAAACTATGGACTGTTTGCACCACCTGCAAAACAGAGGTTAATCACAAGGGTTGCAGTTTCACAAACTGCAAATCGCAGAAAGCGATTTCTCCAACTGCAAATCTCCAGCGCCGCCTTCTTTTTCCTTCTTCTTTAATCAAGAAAAAATAACATAAATCCTATTTCTATTAATTACATTCTTGATCAAATCCTATACATTCAGTCTAAAATAAAAAAAAATTATTTACAAACCGAATATAAATAAATAGAAAGAAAAAGGGTGCGCAGACTATCTGCGCCAAATCTGCACTGTGATCTCCAAGTTCGAACAGTCCATTAAATCAAAATAAATAAAGAACAATTCTAAATAAATTTTGGATTTAATAAAATTAATTTCAGATCAATCGCCCTTAACAAGAAACAATTTCTTGAAATAAAGAAAACAATCTGCGCAAATCCTGAAAGAACACCTTCTATCCATCTGCGCAGGGTCAGATCTGATTTTCTTTTGGTTCAAGATTCGAACCTGTGGCTCTGATACCACTGAAAGAAGGGTAGGATCCATCTAATGGATGCCATAAAGGTTGCGGAATGGGTGGGCGAATTTCAAAAATTTCCTACCTTCTCTCAACTGGGAATCATATTCCCTAAATTTAGAATACAATATTCAAGGATCCTACTTAAACCATAATCAAACCAGATCTGTACCAAAAGATAAATGGGAGGAATATACCTGATCCGGAGAAGCAGTATCTCCCAAAGTTGGTGTTCACTTCCAAAGAATACTCCAAGATCCGTTCCTGCTGAAGATGACACAGCTGTGAATGGAACAGAACCAGCAGGGTGCGTCCTACACACTGGATCCTTCACAAGAATCCTCTGGAAGTACTAAACACTGAATCCTTTTCAGTCTTTCTTGCAAGACTGATATCAAGAACAGATTTCTTGACTTTCTTTTCTGCAAAGATCTAATCTTGCAATGGCAGATGGCGGCGGCAGGAGGAGATCTCCAAAATGAAAGGGGCTGAACTGATTTTTCTGTTTTTCTGGAGAGTATGAGATCTGATCTTCTCTCAATTCGCAAGAGATATCCTATATCTCTTCAAGGTGGTTCGAAATCTCCTCCTTTCTTCTTGATTAAGAAACCTCATTTTTAGGAGTTATCCCAATCCAAATCAGTATTTGGATAGGGGATAATCTTAATCCTTTCTGCAGATAGAGTTAGCTTACTCCTGATCTTATCAGGAGGTTACCAGATTCAAATCTAATTTGAATTTGGTCTCTAAGAGTGGATAAGGCTAAAAGGCCCAATCCTTTTACTAACTTTAATCTCAAATTCGCCCCATGGATGGGTGATCATATCAGCCACCTCGAAATGGGCTTCTGGCCCATTAAGTGTTCAGTGTCTAATTACTTTCCAATCTGCTGCCCAGTTGGGCTTCTTTGTATGGCGTGGGACCCAAGCATTGATCTACACACCAGCCACATGGGTTCGGCCCAGCCTTTAATACAAGGCCCAACCGAATTCACTAAAAAACTCAATGAACCCCTTGAGTCCATCATATGGACCCTATGGGCCCAACACTTACATTAAGTTGTCCCTGGGCCAAGCCATCTTATAAAAACCCAGGGACTGTGGGCAGATGCAAGATTAGCCCATCAAGTATTATCCCCAATGGTCTTACACTTAACCTCTCAGCCCTTAATGATCAAGCACTACCCGACAAGAGAGGACCTCTCCCTCGGCTGCAAGGAACAGGGCCGCACTCTCCTCTCACATGGATCCCGGGAATTAAAACCATTTGCAAACAACTTGAAACCGTACATATATATATAAATATATTAATTTTGCAAAACAAAATTCCAACGATTGAAATCAACTGCCGGCAGTTTGGTTTCCATCAGAGAGAGTGCATTCCCGATCATTACCCTTTGTTCGACAAAGTGGCTGATTCTGTCACTATGATCACCCACTCAGATGAATTCTCAAACTGCCCAAACATACCCAGGTTTTGATCCCCACTAAGGATCTCACTGAATGGCATATCAAAAGTAGCCCGATCCAACACCTAGTGAAATGTCATAATCGAGTCTAGGGGTCAGGTGTAACTTTCCAGTTTTTCCCATCTATCTCCAAGGTCCAGGGCAATACTGGAAATCTGGTCCGGTTCAAGGATTCAAGTAATCCCATATTGCATGTGCCTCGGGTCTTACCCTGAGGGCTGAGACAGGCCATCCCAACACTTGGTGGCACACTAGTATCAACCTTGGCAGGATAAATCTCCCCAGACTTATCCAACGGCTGTGAACATTTAAAACTAACATGAGTCTCTATAAATGTCCAATTTTAGGGTTTTACACAGAATTAAACCAAACAACATGAATCAAACATGCACTTTATTTATTTCCACTAAATAACATGCCCATTTTGATGGGTTGTCGAAGCCCTCAAAATTAGTACTAGTTCCACAATCAAATAATTGCAGTAAAAAATGGTATTAGGTTGAATACCACAGGGAGCAAATCAGTAATCTCTTAGCCGATTGGATAGAGTAATTGAGTGAAAAATTTAATAACTAAAATTTAAAGGAATAAGGAAGCAATAAAAAACTAAACGAACAAGAGAAAATCAGTCTTACTGAATTCTGGTTCAAGGGTTCTGGTTGAATCAATTAGTCATCGATCCTAGGTAAATTTCAGCATTCTTGCAATTCAAGCATTTAACCTTAGAATTATTAGGATAACCATAATAAACCTTGTGTTTTCCTAATTCAGTTGTCCAAACCTAGCATTCGATCAATACTTATCACCACTCAACTAGGTACGATAACATCCATGTTAAACAGTGATAACATTAAGATTTGTGAAAACAGTTAAACCAAAATAACAATAATTTAGATAGCTGCAATTACTAAATCTTGCTCCATCAATTCCTTTAGGTTGAACCATGTTAAAACATTTGTCAAACGCTGTCATGAACAATTGACCCAAAAAGACCTAATTGCTATTGTACCATTATTCGTGACAATTACGGATCACCGAAATCATGGATAGCAGTAGGAAAATCAATATTAATTCAGTTTGTCAAACTAATTAACATCAAAATCCAATAAAAATATGCACAAGAATCAATGAATACTTGAATTAGAAAGCAAGAAAATATATTAACTACAAAACCTCACAATGGCACAATCAAACCTCCCCCCTTGAACCAAAAAAAGAAGCTTAGCTGCTCATGGTCTGTGCAATCTCCATGCTTTGCTTCTCCATAGCCAAACTGCTTTCTTGAACTTGATGATCTCTTGGATCTGGGAGTGAGTGATGCTAGAGCTGGTTCGCCCCCCTCTTTATATAGCCAAAGGAGAGGGCTGTTTTCCAACTCCTTCTAGGAGATCATCTTATCTTTAAGGAGTCTTGATTTTCTTTGAACTAATCCTATCCTATCTCTTATCTAATGATCTAATCTCAATCTTCTTATCTCTCTAGGATTATATTCAAGAATTTAGATTTGATAAAACTCTCTCTTTGGAGATTACATTCGAGATTTGGACTCTTGACTCTTGAATTCGAGTTGGGCTGCTTTAAAACTTGGGCTGCTTCAAGGTACTTCTGCGAGTTAGGCTTAAGTTGTGAAATGGGCCTGGCTACGAACTTGCTCCGAATTTGGGCTCATTTTCGTACTTGGTACGGGCCAAATCTGTCAAAACCCAAAACATAAAAGTTGTGGGCCTTCCTTTCGCCTTTCTAATTCTTCTTGAATTGTCTAATTCGGAGTCTGGAATTGAGAGTTAGGCCCAGATTACTGACTATTGCCGAAACTATGCAAAATCACCCATTTTGCCCTATTTTCTTCGGATTGCCTTATTTATTGCCCTGAATCGAGATACAAGAGTAATGAGTTCATTTAAGTGCTAAAGTAATGAAAAAAGATGAAAATTAGGGGACAAAAATAGGATTCTTTTCAATCTCATCAAATCCCCCTACACTTAAACTTTGCCCGTCCTCGGGCAAGGCAAAACTCAAGCAAAACAAGAGAACCTAACTATTGCAACTCTCTTCTTTTTCTCAATACGAGGCCTGGTCGACTGCATGCTTCAGTCCAGTCTTGGTAACCTTCCCCTTTTTGTCTCTTTCTCCCCTTTTTCTCATCCAAGAGTGATTGCAAATCATCATTCCTCATGGTCCCAAGTTAAACCAATAGTCAATGAGACAAGCCTACCCGGGCTGAAACTCCTTGGACTGCACGGGTGCTCATTGCTTTTAACTATCCAATTCAGCCAGATTCAATTACCTTTCTTTAAATCAAAACAAGGTGTGTTTATTTCCATAAGCTTGCTATGTATTACATCTCCACCACTTAGTATGAATTCCAAGGATCATGAAGGTGAGAACGGGGTTGGGGTTCTAGGGTGAGTGCATTTTATGCTCCATATAACATTTGCTTTCGTTTCTAGATGTGAGTGTATTTTATGCTCCATCTCACATTAGTCATGATT
This sequence comes from Nelumbo lutea, assembly GCF_056320005.1. NCBI lineage: Eukaryota > Viridiplantae > Streptophyta > Magnoliopsida > Proteales > Nelumbonaceae > Nelumbo > Nelumbo lutea. The sequence goes on from NC_142691.1 coordinate 38,763,801, forward strand.
TTATATTTTCTTTTTTTTTTTTTGCACAAGAATCATAGGGTCTCGCCACCTGATCCATAAATTCATTGATCGTGGTCTCAATCTGCCTAACACAACAAGTTCTAAAATAATCAAACCATGTTGGACAAACTTTTATACATCTTGCCTCTTGATCGATTAAAATCATGAGGTACTATATGTAGCCAAGAATGATTCAGTTAGTCATGCTTGCATCCTATCCTATCTATTTAGCCTAGGCACATGATTCCTAATAAGTTGAAATAATTCAAGGATAAGCTTCTAGGGAATAGAGTTTCCAAAAGCAAGGTTTAGAAGAGATGATCGAAGCATGCTAGGGTTTTTCGTCAGATTTCCCTAATCCCCCCACACTTAAGTTGTACATTGTCCCCAATGTATGTGATTATGCATAAAGTAGAAGGATTTGGGGGTACTTCCATGTTTGTCTTGTTGGGTTCTTGCTAAACACACAAAAAAAAAAATCACAATGGGTTACCTCCCACAAGCACAATTGTTTAACGTCGTTATGCTCGACGTCCTCCTCTGCTTCTTTAATCCAGTGAAGGAGACATTTGCATCCTCGTGGAACAACTTCAATCGATGCCCATTCAACTTGAAGATCTTACCTATGTCGAGACTCTTTATCTCTACTGCACCATAAGGAAATACATTAGTCACAATAAAAGGACTCATCCATCTGGAACGCAGCTTACCTGGCATGAGTTGGAGGCGAGAGTTATATAGTAAGACCTTTTGTCCGATTTTAAATTCTTTTCTTAAGAGTACATTGTCATGGAACAATTTGGTCTTTTCTTTGTAGATTCTAGAATTTTCATATGCCTCTAACCTCAACTCTTTCAGCTCTTACAACTGGAGCTTCCTTTCCTTCCCTGCTTCTTCTATATTCATGTTGAAGGGATGAGAGATCCATCGTATGGACACCCAAAGAATGCGGAATAAGGGGGCAAATTTCAAAAATTTTTCTCTCCCTTCAACTGGGAATCACATTCCCTATTTAGAAAATATATTTTCAAGGATCATTCTTGAACCATAAACTGAACTAGATCCGAACCAAAAGGAGTAGGAGAGGATTATACCTGATACGAAGAAATAATATCCCTCAACGAAGGTGTTCACGCCCAAGGAAGGATCCAAAAACTGCTCCCACTGAATATGGCGTCTTGCAGCATGGAGCAGAATCAGTAGTGTTCTTCTCCAAGAACTCTGTCCTTCACAAGAATCAATAGGATGGCACGTGAGCACAGCTTCCTATCAATTCCTTCTCAAAGAACTGATGTCAAGATCGAATCTTGACTTCTCCCACAACTGGAGATCGAACTGGCAAACAGGGGTGACAAGAACAGGGAGGCGGCAAGAAAGAATTCTGCAGGGTTTCTTAATTCTTTCTTCTCTGTGATTTCAGCACTAAAGAGGATCTGATTGTGATGTCTTCTAAAGGCTGTTGCCCCCTCCTTCTTTTGCTATCCTAAAGGATCAACTCCTAATCCAATTAGGAGCTGCTTATCCAAATCATATTTGGATCAGCCTTCTCTTCAGGTGATAAGGATAAACCCTTATTTTATCTGCAGATTAGATCAGCTTTCTCCTAATCTCATTAGGAGTTTTGTAGATCTGAATCACATTCAGATCTGGACTCTCTGAGTGGATAGGGTCAAGACCCTATCCTATCTGCTAATCTATCTCAGAATTCGCCCCATAATTAACTAATTAAATGGCCCAGTTCGAAATGGACTTTAGTCCCATTAAGCTTATGTGCTCACTTAACCTTCCTAACTGCTGCCCAGTTGGGGTTCCTTGTATGGCGTGGGACCCAAGCATTGATCTACACATCAGCCACATGGGTTCGGCCCAGCCTTTGTTACAAGGCATGGCCGAATATACTGTCATGGACAGTGCACCCCCGGAAACCCATCAAATGGGCTCTATGGGCCCAACACTTACCCTAAGTGGTCCCTAGGCCAAACCACCTTGTTTCACCTAGGGACTATGGGCAAATGCAAGATTAGCCCATCAAGTGTTATCTTCAATGGTCTTACACTTAACCTCTCAGCCCATAATGATCATACACTGCCCGATAAGAGAGGACCTCTCCCTCGGCTGCAAGGAACAGTGTTGCACTCTCTACTTATATGGATCCGGGAATTAAAACCTTTTGCAAATCATTTCGAAACCATAATACATATACTTTTATATCTCATATAAAATATATTTTACAAAACAAATCTCAACGATTGAAATCGGCTGCCGATAGTCTTGGTTTCCATCAGTGAGAGTGCATCCCCGATCATTATCTTTTTCCGACAAAGGGGCTGATCCTGTCACTATGATCACCCACTCAGATGAATTCTCAGACTATCCCAATCCGACACCTAGTGTAGTATCATAATCGAGTCTAGGGGTCGGGTGTAACTTTCTAGTTTTGCCCATTAATCTCCATGGTCCAGGGCAATATTGGAAATCTGGTCCAGTTCATAGATTCAATTAATCCTACACTGTATGTGCCTAGGGTCTCACGCTGGCAGCTGAGACAGGCCACCCCAACCGACTTGGTGGCACCACCGTGTCAGCCTTGTCAGGATAGGTGTCCCCAGACTGACCCACTGGCTATGAATATTCTAAACTAACATAAGTCTCATTAAGTGTCCAGTTTAAGGGGATTACACAGAAACATACCAAGGGAACATGAATCAAATATGCTTTTTTATTCATTTACAATAAACTCATAAAGTACATCATTCTGATTGAAGCTAAGGGCATACAAAACTGTCTAACACATGTTGCAACACTTTATTGCCCAATAAAGTACATCATTCTGACCGTAAGTGGCAACATTTTCCAAAAATTAACCTGTAAGGCAACATACCTATTGGGGTCTTGTAAGCTATTCGATATGCCCAGAGAGCATCATCTAGACGTAGGCTCAAATCCTTCCTTCCCAGATTCACTGTCTTTTCCAAGATGGACTTTACCTCTCTATTGGAAATTTCAGCTTGCCCGTTAGTCTGGGGGTGATAGGTAGTGGCGATTCGGTGATGCACCCCATACCTTCTCAACAAGGGTTCTACTGTTCTATTGCAAAAGTCTGTCCCTTGATCGCTTATGATGGCTCGAGGAATGCCAAACCTACTAAAGATGTTAGATTTGATAAACCTTACAACACATTTAGAATCATCGGTCTTGGTGGCCTTGGCTTCCACTCATTTTGAGACATAATCGACTGCCAAAAGTATATAAGAGAAACCACAAGAGGGAGGAAAGAGTTCCATGAAATTGATGCCCCACACATCAAATATTTTACATATAAGAATGAGTGTTTGGGGCATCTCATTCCTGTGAGGCGGTGTACCTGTTTGCTGACATCTTTCACAATTTTTACAAAACAAGTATGCATCTCTAAATAGGGTTGCCCAATACAGCCCACTATCTAAAACCTTTTGAGTAGTCTTCTTTGGCCCAAAATGGCCACCACATGCATAATTATGGCAGAAAATTAGAATTGACATTTGCTCATCCTTAGGGACACATCTCCTAATCATTTGATTAGAACAAAATTTCCATAGATAAGGTTCATCCCAAACATAATATTTTGCCTCAAACCTGATTTTGTTCTTCATGAATTTGCTAAGGTCATTAGGCGAAAATCCGGTGACCAAGTAGTTCATAATGTCAGTATACCATGGAACCATACCTCTCATGTGAAGCAACTGCTCATCAGGAAACAACTCATCGATGGGTCAGGAGTCCTCATCTTTCACCAACCTACTTAGGTGATCCGCCATCGAGTTTTCAGCTCCCTTTCGATCCTTGATCTCTAAATTGAATTCTTGGAGCAAAAGTATCCACCTTATCAGCCTCGGATTTGACTCCTTCTTTGCCAGTAGATATTTCAAAGCTGCATGGTTGGAAAATACAATCACTTTAGAGCCAAGCAAATATGATCTAAATTTTTCTAAAGCAAACACAATAGCTAATAGCTCTTTTTCAGTGGTTGTGTAATTGCTCTGTGTAGCATTCAGCGTTTTGGAAGCATAGTAGATGATGTGGCTTTTCCCATCAATTCACTGACCCAGAACCACCCCTACCGCGTAGTTGCTCGCATCTGTCATGATCTCAAAGGGCAAGTTCCAATCGGGTGATTGAATGATGGGTGCAATTGTCAATAAAATTTTCAGCTTATCAAATGCTTCCCTGCACTCATCACCAAAATTGAAAGGCATATCTTTTTGTAGCAACTTGGACAATGGCAGGGCAATCCTTGAAAAATCTTTGATGAACCTGCGATAAAAACGTGCATGTCCAAGGAATGAATGAACCTCCCTAACATTAGTAGGGTAGGGTAAGCTCACAATTAAATCAATTTTAGCCTTATCGACCTCTATTCCTCTTGCTGAAATTAGATGTCCTAACACAATGCCTTCCTTCACCATGAAGTGGCATTTTTCATAGTTTAAGACAAGATTTGTTTCAACGCATCGATTCAGAATTTTGCTTAAACTATTTAGGCAGTCATCAAATGAATTACCATAAACAGTAAAATCATCCATAAACACTTCAATGCATTTTTCAATAAAATCAGAAAATATACCCATTATGCATCTTTGAAAAGTGCCTGGAGTGTTACACAAACTGAAAGGCATTCGTCGGTAGGAAAATGTGCCAAATGGGCAAGTAAATGTTGTTTTCTCTTGGTCTTCCTATGCAATAACAATCTGGTAATAACCTGAGAAACCATCAAGAAAACAAAAGAAAGACTTACCTGCTAATCGCTCTAGCATCTGATTGATGAAGGGTAAGGGGAAATGGTCCTTTCGAGTGGCCAAGTTAAGTTTTTGAAAACCTATTACCATTCGCCAGCCACTTTGTACCCTCATGGGAATTAGTTCGTTATTTTGATTTTTTACTACTATAATCCCAGTTTTCTTAGGTACAACATGAATAGGACTTACCCATTTACTGTCTGAGATTGGATAAATTATCCCTTCATCTAACAGTTTAAGCACTTCTTTCAGTACTACCTCTTTCATTATCGGGTTGAGTTTTCTTTGTGGTTCCCTAACCGGTTTGGCAATATCTTCCAAAAGGATCCTATGCATGCAAATCAAGGGGCTGACCCCCTTTATGTCGGCTAGGGTCTAGCCGATCGCAGCCTTATGGTCCTTTAGGACTCTGATGAGCCTCTCCTCTTGCTCCTCAGTCAACCCTTTTGCAATGATTATGGGCAGTGTCTCCTTTTCACCCAAGTATGCATATTTCAAATGATTAGGCAGGGTCTTCAATTCCAGCTTTTGAGCCTACAAAACAGAAGACAACAATTTTGTGTGAGAAATCTTCGATTGAATATCAGAATTACTTACCTCTTGTTTCATTTCTGTAGTGCCATAGGATGCATCAAACTCCTCTTCCTTGTCCGATTCTCCCTTATATTCCAGCTCATCGCCCATATCTTCCTCTCCAAAGGCTTCCTGCACAATTGAATCAATGTGGTCAATAGAGCAGATCGAATGACATTCACTAGGATATTTCATTGCTTAAAAAATATTAAATTTTACAATCTCTCCGTCAAACTCGACGAAGAGGGTACCCTCGTCCACATCTATTTTGGTCTTGGCCGTTTTCATAAATGGCCGGCCTAATAGAAGTGGGGCTGAACTCATGGCTGTGTCCTCTTCCATCTTCAGGATGTAAAAATTAGCTAGAAAGATCAAATCGTTAACTTGCACCAATGCATCCTCAACAATCCCCTCAGGGTAGGCATTAGAGCGATCAGCTAATTGGATTACAACTCTAGTCTCTTTCGAAGGACCTAGTCTCAATGCACAGTAAATCAAGTATGGCATGACATTAATAGATGCACCTAAGCCCAGCATGGCATGCTTGATTCATTTGTTGCCAATCACACAGAGTAGGGTAAACATACCTGGATCAAACTTTTTTTATGGCAGGGTCCTCTTGATCATGTCTGAAACGTTCTCCCCAACTCTTACCTTTTCATCAATTCGCAGCCTCCTCTTGTTAGTGCATAATTCTTCTAAAAATTTGGCATATTTTGGGATTTGTTTTATTGCATCTAACAAGGGGATGTTGATCTCCACCTTCCTGAAGGTTTCCAGCACTTCTTGCTCGTATTCCTTCTTCTTTGACTTGGCCAACCTGCTAGGAAAAGGTGGTACAACATTAGTAACTTTAGGAAGAGGGGGGTCAGATTTTACCTCAATGGGGCTGTCATTTGACCCTTGTCCTTCTTCTTCCTTGGCTGCCTACGATGGTGAACTTGGTTAGGGCTGCAACTCTCTTCCACTTCTCAACACCACCGCACTTGCAATCTCCTTTGGGTTAACTACCATTTGTGATGGTAGTTTCCCAGAGTTCTGCACTTCCAACTTGCTAATGGAAGTGGCAAGTTGGCTGATTTGGTTCCCCAAATTTTGAATCCTCGCTCTTGTTTCCTGTTGAAATTGCTGAGTATTAGTAGGTAGAGCCTTGACAATATCATCTACTAACATACCTAAATTCAAGGGTTGGCTTTGCACTGTGATGGGTGTTGAAAACTGGGGCTGCCGTTTGAAAATCTGGGGCTGGTATTTCTACTATCCTCCTTGGTTCCTATAGTTTAAATTTGGATGATCTCTCCACCCCTGATTGTAATAATTGGAGTAGGGATCATACTTTCATTGGGGCTGCCCCAGGAACCCTCCTACGGCGTTTACTTGCTGCATCGATCCATCTTGTAATGATGGATACATGTCCGTAGGATGGCCAGGGATCGAACAGATACCACACACCCTAGCAGTTTGTAATTGCCCTACAACAAGTTGCTTAACCAAAGCTGTTAGATATGATATATGATATTCTAAATTGACATGGCTTACCTCATTAACCCGTCTAGTGTTGCCATCTATCCTTGCACTGAATTGTTGTGAATTTTTGGCCATGTTGGAAATTAATTCCCTGGCCGCTTCGGGTGTCTTGTTCACTAGGGCTCCTCCACTGGCTGCATCAACCATACTTCTATCCATGGGCTGAAGCCCTTCATAGAAGTATTGGATCAAAAGCTTCTCGGGTATTTGGTGATGTGGACAGCTAGCAACAAGTTGTTGAAATCTTTCCCAATATTCATATAGTGTCTCACCACCAAATTGCCGAACTCTACATATTTCTTTTCCTATGTTTGCAGCCCGGAATGCAGGAAAATATTTCTCTAAAAATACTCTGTTCATCTCATCCCATGTGCACATTGAACCGGGAGGAAGAATATACAACTAATCCTTTGCTTTATCACATAAAGTAAATGGAAAGGCTATGAGTTTTACCTGATTCTTGGTCATACCGTGGAGTTTCATGCTTGAACAGACGACATGGAATTCCTTCAGATACTTATGAGGGTTCTCACCTAGAAAACCATGAAATAGAGGCAATAATTGTATCAAACCAGATTTCAATTCAAAACCAACCTCAAGAGTGGGGTATGTGATGCATAGGGGCTGTTGGTTCATCATTGGTGCAGTTAACTCTCTCAACGTCCTCTCTCTATCAGCCATTCTTTCTTCTCCTTCAATGATGAGTAGATCACAGATGAGTAAATCACAATCTGAATTCACCTTCCTTTGTTTTGCCTCCTTCCTTAAACGACGGGTGGTCCTCTCAATCTCGGGGTTGTACTCGAGTTCACCTTGTTCAGAAGCACGAGTCATAAAATAGAAGATGTTAACAAAGAGAAGGTAATAGCTAAGAAATTAAAGTTGCTCCCTGACAACGGTGCCAAATTTTTGATGGGTTATCGAAGCCCTCAAAATTAGTACTAGTCCCACAATCAAATAATTGCAGTAAAAAGTGGTACTAGGTCGAATCCCACAGGGAGCAAATCAGTAATCTCTTAGCCGAATGGAAAGAGTAATTGAGTGGAAAATTTAATAACTAAAATTTAAAAGAATAAGGAAGCAATAACAAACTAAACGAACAAGAGAAAATCAGTCTTACCAAATTCTATTTCAAGGGTACGGGTTGAATCGATTGGTCATCGATCCTAGGTAAATTTCAGCATTCTTGCAATTCAAGCATTTAACCTTAGATTTATTAGGATAACCATAATAAACCTTGTGTTTTCCTAATTCAGTTGACCAAACCCAGCATTTGATCAACATTTATCACCACTCAACTGGGTACGATAGCATCCATGTTGAACAGTTATAGCATTAAGATTTATGAAAACAATTAAACCGAAATAACAATAATTTAGATAGCTGCAATTACTAAATCTTGCTCCATCGATTCCTTTAGGTTGAACCATGTTAAAACATTTGTCAAAGGCTGTCACGAACAATTGACCCAAAAAGATTGAAGGGATAGGATATCCATCACATGGACGCCCAAAGAATGCGGAATAAGGGGGGTGCGAATTTCAAAAATTTCTCCCATCTTTGCAGGGAATTGAATTTCCTATTTTAGAAAAACATATTTTTCAATGATCAATCTTGAACCATTAAGCAAACCAGATCTTAACCAAAAGGGGTAAGAGGGAGGATGTACCTGATATAGAGAAACAGCATCTCCCAATGGAGGTGTTCACGCCCAAGGAAGGATCCAAAATCTGCTCCCACTGAAAATGGCACAGGATGGCTTGTGAATACAGCTCCAATCAATCTTTTCCCAAAAGATTGATATCAAGATCAAATCTTGATTACTCCTGTAGAGAGTAGGAGATCGAACTGCTGGAGGTGGCGGCTGAAGGATGGAGGCAGCAAGAGAGTATTCACAAAGTGCAGAATTCTCTCTTCTTGTGATTTCAGCTCTGAAGACAGGAGTTGTGGATTGCATGACTAAAGGCTGCCCCCCCCCTCCGCTTTTTATAATCTTAAAAGGATCAACTCCTAATCCCATTAGGAGTTGCTGATCCAAATCATATTTGGATTAGAAGTCCCTTTAAGTGATAAGGAATAACACTTATCTTATCTGTAGATTAGATCAGCCATCTTCTAATCTAATTAGGAGGCATCCAGATCTAAATCTTATTTAGATCTTGGACTCTCTAAGTGGATAGGGTATGGGCCCAATCCTATCAGCTGATCCATCTCAGAATTCGCCCCTTTTTAATTGACTGATCAAATCAGCCCAGTTAAAAATGGGCTTAAGGCCCATTTAAGGTTATGCACTCACTTAGCCTTTCAAACTGCTGCCCAGTTGGGCTTCCTTGTATGGTGTGGGACCCAAACATTGATCTACACATCAGCCACATGGGTTCAGCCCAGCCTTTGTTACAAGGCCTGGCCGAATACACTGTTATGGACAGTGCACCCCTGAAACCCATCTCATGAGCTCTATGGGCCCAACACTTACCCTAAGTGGTCCCTGGGCCAAGCTACCTTATAACACCCAGGGAGTGTGGGCAGATGCAAGATTAGCCCATCAGGTATTATCCTCAATGATCTTACACTTAACCTCTCAGCCCATAATGATCATACACCGCCTGACAAGAGAGGACCTCTCCCTCGGCTACAAGGAACAGTGTTGCACTCTCTGCTTATATGGATCCCAGGAATTAAAACCTTATCCAAATCATTTCAAAACCATAATATATATATTTTTATATCTCATATAAAATATATTTTACAAAACAAATCTCAATGATTGAAATCAGCTGCCGGCAGTCTTGGTTTCCATCAGTGGGAGTGCATCCCCGATCATTACCTTTGTCCGACAAAGGGGCTGATCCTGTCACTATGATCACCCACTCAGATGAATTCTCAGACTGTCCCAACATACACAGGTTTTGACCCCCGCTAAGGATCTCACTAATTGGTATATCAAAGAAAACCCAATCCGACACCTAGTGCAGTATCATAATCGAGTCTAAGGGTTGGGTGTAACTTTCCAGTTTTGCCCATCAATCTCCAAGGTCCAGGGCAATACTAGAAATCTGGTCCAGTTCAAAGATTCAATTAACCCTACACTATATGTGCCTAGGGTCTCACCCTGGCAGCTGAGACAGGCCACCCCAACCGACTTGATGGCACCACAGTGTCAGCCTTGTCAGGGTAGGTCTCCCCAGACCAACCCACTGGCTGTGAACATTCTAAAGTAACACAAATCTCGTTAAGTGTCCAGTTTAAGGGTATTACACAGAAACATACCAAGGGAGCATGAATCAAATATGCTTTTTTATTCATTTACAATAAACTCATAAAGTACATCATCTTGATTGAAGCTAAGGGCATACAAAACTATCTAACAAAGATATCAACCTAATTGCTATTTGTACCATTATTTGTGACAATTATGGATCACTGAAATGATGGATAGCAGTAGGAAAATCAACATTAATTCTGTTTGTCAAACTAATTAATATCAACATCCAATAAAAATATGCACAAGAATCAATTAATACTTGAATTAGAAAGCAAGAAAATAAATTAGCTACAGAACCTCACAATGACACAACCGAACCTCCCCTCTTGAACAAGAAAAAGAAGCTTAGCTGCTCATGGTCTGTGCAATCTCCATGCTTTTCTTCTCCATGGCCGAACTACCTTCTTGAGCTTCTTGGTCTTCTTGATGATCTCTTGGATCTAAGAGTGAGTGATGCTAGAGCTGGTTTGCCCTGTTCTTTATATAGCTAAAGGAGATGGCTGTTTTCCAACTCCTTCTACGAGATCATCTTATCTTAAGGGAGTCCTGATCTTCTTTGAACTAATCCTATCCTATCTCTTATCTAATGATCTAATCTCAATCTTCTTATCTCTCTAGGATTACATTCAAGAATTTAGATCTGATAAGATTCTCTCTTTGGAGATTACATTCGAGATTTGGACTCTTGACTCTTGAATTCGAGTTGGGTTGCTTTAAATCTTGGGCTGCTTCAAGGTACTTCTGCGAGTTGGGCTTAAGTTGTGAAATGGGCCTGGCTGCGAACTTGCTCCGACTTCGGGCTCATTTTCGTATTTGATGTGAGCCGAATCTGTCAAACCCAAAAACATTAACTTTGTGGGTCTTCCTTTTATCTTTCTAATGCTTCTTGAATTGTCTAATTTGGACTCTGGAATTGAGAGTTAGGCCCAGATTACTGACTGTCGCCGAAACTGTGCAAAATCACCCGATTTGCCCTGTTTTCTTCCAATTGCCTTATTTATTGCCCTAAGTCGAAATTCAAGAGTAATGAGCTCATTTAAGTGCTAAAGTAATGTAAAAAGATGAAAATATGGGGACAAAAATAGGCTTCTCAGTCTCATCACCTTGCTAGATCAGCTTAAGTATGCCTACTTGGGTGACAAAGAAACATTGCTAGTGATCATTGCAAAAGGGTTGACTGATGTTCAAGAGGCACGACTCATCCGGGTTCTGAAAGAGCAAAAGGCGGTCATTGGTTGGACCTTAGACGATATAAAAGGGGTCAGCCCCTCAATCTGTATGCACGAAATTCTTTTGGAAGATGGTACCAAGCTAGTTAGAGAATAAAGGAAGCTCAACCCGGCAATGAAAAAAGTGGTAAAGAAAGAAGTTCTTAAGTTACTCGATGAAGGGATAATCTTTTCGATTTTGGATAGTAAGTGGGTGAGTCCAAATACATGTTGTACCCAAGAAAACTTGGATCACTGTGGTAAGAAATCAAAATAACGAACTGGTCCCAATGAGGGTACAAAATGGCTAGCGCATGGTGATTGACTTTCGAAAACTTAATTTAGCCACTAGAAAAGACCATTTCCCCTTGTCATTCATAGAACAAATGTTAGAAAGGTTAGCCGGCAAGGCATTCTTTTGTTTTTCGATGAATTTTCAGGTTATTATCAAATTGTTATTGCTCAAGAGGACCAAGAGAAAATGACTTTTACTTGCCCATTCGACACTTTCGCCTACAGACGGATGCCTTTTGGTCTATGCAATGCTCCAGGTACTTTTCAAATGTGCATGATTAGTATATTTTTTGACTTTATTGAGAAGTGCATTGAAGTGTTCATGGATGATTTTACTGTCTATGGTGATTCGTTTGATGATTGTTTAGACAATTTGAGTAAAATTCTGGATAGATGTGTCGAAACTAATTTGGTTTTGAATTATGAAAAATGCCACTTTATGGTAAAGGAAGGCATTGTGTTGGAACATGCTATCTCTGGAAGAGGCATAGAGGTCGATAAGGCAAAGGTTGATTTAATTGTGAGCTTATCTTACCCTACAAATGTTAGGGAAGTGCGTGCTTTTCTTGGACATGCAGGTTTTTATCGTAGGTTTGTTAAGGACTTTTCAAAACTTTCCTTGCCATTGTCCAAATTGCTTCAAAAAGATGTGCCTTTTGACTTTGGAGATGAATGCAAGGGAGCATTTAATAAGTTCAAGAATTTGCTGACGATTACACCCGTTATTCAACCACCGGACTGGAATTTGCCCTTTGAAATCATGAGCAACAACTATGCGGTAGGAGCTGTTCTAAGTTAATGGATTGATGGGAAGAGTCATGTCATTTACTATGCTTCGAGGATGCTGAATGCTGCACAATGCAATTAAACAGCCACCGAAAAGGAGCTACTAGCAATTGTTTTCACTTTAGATAAATTTCAATCATATTTTCTTGGCTCTAAAGTGATTGTGTTTGTTGATCATGCAGCTTTGAAATACTTATTGAAGAAAAAGGAGTCCAAGCCAAGGCTGATGAGGTGGATACTTTTGCTCCAAGAGTTCGATTTAGAAATCAAGGTTCGAAGGGGAGATGAAAATTCGGTGGCAGACCATCTAAGCAGGTTGGTAAAAGATGAAGACTCCTCACCCATCTCTGAGCTTTTTCCTAATGAGAAACTATTCCAAATAAAAGGTATGGTCCCTTGGTATGCTGATATCGTGAATTATTTAGTTACTGGAATTTTGCCTAGTTATCTTAGAAAGTTGGTGAAGGATAAAATCAGGTATGAGGCAAAATATTATGTTTGGGATGAACCTTATTTGCGGAAATTTTGCTCTAATCAAGTGATTAGGAGATGTGTCCTTGAAAGTAGACATATTTCAATTTTGAATTTTTGTCATGATTATGCTTGTGGTGGTCATTTTGGGCCAAAAAGAACAGCTAGGAAGGTCTTAGATAGTGGGTTGTATTGGGCAACTTTATTTAAAGATGCATACTTGTTCTGTAAAAATTGTTAAAGATGCCAACGAACAGGTGCATTGTCTCACAAAAATGAGATGCCCCAAACCCCCATTCTTATTTGCAAAATTTGTTATGTTTGGGGTATTGATTTTATGGGACCCTTTCCTCCCTCTTGTGGTTTTGTTTATATACTTCTGGTAGTTGATTATGTCTCAAAATGGGTGGAAGCAAAAGTCACCAAAACTGATGATTCTAAGCATGTTATAGGTTTTATCAAATCTAACATTTTCAGTAGATTTGGTATTCCTTGAGCCATCATAAGTGATCAAGGGACCCACTTCTGCAATAAAGTTGTTGAAGCCTTGCTGAAAAAGTATGGGGTGCATCACCGAGTTGCCACTGCCTATCACCCCTAGACAAATGGACAAGCTGAGATTTCCAATCAAGAGGTCAAGTCCATTTTAGAGAAGATGGTGAATCCAGGTAGAAAGAATTGGAGCCTATGTCTAGATGACGCACATTGGGCATTCCGAACTGCATACAAAACACCAATAGGGATGTCTCCTTAGAGGATAGTTTTTGGAAAATCTTGTCATTTACTAGTTGAAATCGAACATAAGGCATATTGGGCAATCAAACGTTGCAATATGGACATAGAAGAATCTGGCAAGGCAAGAAAGCTCCAATTACAAGAATTGGAGGAGTTGTGGTTAGAAGCATATGAGAATTTGAGAATCTACAAAGAGAAGACCAAGTTGTTCCATGATAGATTGCTTTTAAGGAAACAATTTATGGTTGGTCAAAAGGTTTTATTATATAATTCTCGACTCCAATTCATGTTAGGTAAGTTGCGTTCTAGGTGGATGGGTCCATTTGTTGTTACTAATATGTTTCCTTATGGTGCAGTGGAGATCAAAAGTCTTGATACAAATAAGGTTTTTAGAGTGAATAGGCATAGATTAAAGTTGTTCCATGAGGATGCAAATGTCTCCTCCTTGGTAGACATTTCGTTGGATCTCCCTCATTATTCATCGAATTAAGAAAGCAAGAAGGACGTCGAGCATAACGACGTTAAACAATTGCACGTGTGGGAGGCAACCCATTGTGTTTAGTTATTTTTGTTCAATTATGTTTATTATTTTCAATTTTAGGAACATGGTCGTGTTTAGCAGCTGATTTCACACCGAAAGGATCTCAACAAGGCATTCAGGGAAGTTCCCTTAAATCCTTCTATTGTAGGCACAGTCATATACATTGGGGACAATGTATACCTTAAGTGTGGGGGGATTAGGGGAATTTGACAATTTCTAGGGTAACACTAGCATGCTTCAATCATCACTTTTTAACCTTGCCCTTTGAAGTCTCTGCTCCCTAGAAACTTATCTATGAATAATTTCAAACTATCATGAATTATGTGCTTATGTCGAATATACAGGATAGGATGCAAGTATGACTGACTGAAATCTTTGGCTGCGTAAGGTACCTCATTATTTTAAATGATGAATAAGCAAGATTCAATACAAATTTAACACTTTTGAGCATTTAATTAATGTCTATCAAACACGGTTTGATTATTCTAGAACTTGCTGTGCTAGACATGTTGAGACCATGTTAACGAATTCATGGGTCGGAATGGTAATGCTCTTGTGATTATTACTGCTTTTACAAAAATAAAATAAAATAAAATAATCATGACTAGTGTAAGATGGAGCATAAAATGCACTCACATCTAGAATCGAAAGAAAAGGGTGAGATGGAGCATAAAATGCAGTCACCCCTAGAACCCCAAGCCCCCATTTTCACCTTTTGATGCATTGACCTCATGCTTAGTGGTGGAGATGTGATACATAAGCAAGGTTATGGTAATAACATACCTTGTTTTGACATGAGAGACTAATGACACCTCGAAAACAGAGAAAGGATATTTGAATCTGGCTACATTTGAATGTTAAAACAATGAGTGCCTATTTTAGTCCAAGAATGTTCAGACGGTGGAAGGCTAGTTTCCTTGACTGTTGATTTAACTTGGAATCATGAGGAATGGTGATTTGAGGTTAATCCTTGACAAGTTAAAGGGGAGAAAGTAATGAAAAATGGGAAGATTATTAAGTCTGGATTGAAGCATGCGAAAGGACAGCATCATGTTGAGAAAGAATTTAAAAATCAGTAGGTTTGTTTTGTTTTTGCTTGAGTTTTGTCTTGCCCGAGGACGGGCAAGGATTAAGTGTGGGGGGATTTGATGTGAATAAAAGTTATCATATTTTTATCCCCAATTACTCATTCTTGTATAGTAAATTAACACTTAATTGGACTCATTACTCTTGTATTTCGATTCAGGGCAAGCAAGAAGGCAACTGGAGGAAAACAAGGCTAATCGGATGATTTTACACAGTTTCGGCATCATTCAGTAATCGGGGCATAACTCTCAACTCCGAACTCTGATTGGGATTAAACTCCACAACTCTCATGTTTTGGGTTTTGATAGATTTGGTCTGCATCGAGGCCAAAATCGGGCCCAAATTGGAGAAAATTCATAGTAAAGCCCAGTTCACAACTGAAGCCCAATTTGCAAGAAAGCCTTGTAAAGGCCCATGTTATTAAAGACTCCAACTCGAATTCAAGAATAAAGAGTCCCATCAGATTTAAATTTCAAATGTAACCCTAGAAGGATAAGAAGATTGAGATTAGATCACTAGATAAGAGATATGATAGGATTAGTTTAAAACCAATTAGGACTTTCTAATTTTGAGGATAATCTCCTAAAGGGAGTTGGAAAACAGCCCTCTCCCTAAAGCAATATAAAGGGGGCGGGGGGGAGGGAGGACTAGCTTTAGCACTCAATCAATTCAGAAGATCAGTCCATCCATCTGGGAAGTAGAGCAAGAAGGAGTCGACAACCATGAGTGGCTAAAATTTTCTTTTCTGGTTCAAGGGGGATTTTCGATTCAATTGTGTCATCGAGAGGTTCTGTGTTTGATTTAAATTCTTGCTTTTAATTCAAGTATTCGGTGATTCTTGTGCATGTTCTTATGGATGTTAATGTTAATTAGTCTCAGAAATTAATTAATGTTGATCTTTCTACTGCTATCCATGGTTTGATGATCTGTAATTGTCACGAATAGTGGTACAAGTAGCAATTAGGTTATTATCTTTTTGGGTCAATTGTTCGTGATAGCCTTTGACCAATGTATTGACATGTTTTAACCTAAGGGCAATCAACGGAATAAGATTCGATAATTACAGCTATCTCAATTATTGTTATTTTGGTTTAACTATTTTTACAAAGGTTATTGCTATAATTAATTGATATGGAACGCTATCGTACCCAGTCGGTTAATGATAAGTGTTGATCGAATGCTGGGTTTGGTCAACTAATTCAGGAAAATACGAGGTTTATTATGGCTATCCTAATAACTCCTAAGGTTAAATATTTGAATTGCAAGACTGCTGAAGTTTACCTATGATTGATGACCAATTGACTCAATCCGAACCCTTGGATCAGAATTCAGTAAGACTGAATTTTCCTTGTTAATTGCTATTTGCTATTTTGCGTTAATTAATTTTGAGGGTACCACTGTTACTACAAATTTATTGTAAGGTGGGACTAGAATTAATTTTGAGGGCTTCCACAACCCGTCAGTAGCATTCCAGTTTTGCCCATCTATCTTCAAGGTCTAGGGCAATACTGAAATTTTGGTCCGGTTCAAGGTTTCAAGAAAACCCACACAACTGCATGTACCTCAGGTCTCACCCTAGCAGTTGAGACAAGCCACCGCAACCAACTTGGAGGCACATCGATGTCAGCCTTGGCAAGATAAATCTCCACAGATCTATCCAACGACTGTGAAAATTCTAAACTAACATGAGTCTCATTAAGTGTCCAGATTAAGGGTATTACACAGAAAAACACCATAATGACATGAATCAATTATGTACTTTATTCATTTACAATAAAATGTCAAAAATGTACATCAATTTGATTGGAGCTAATGGGCATAACTGTTTAACAGTTAAAAGCTAATGCACCCTTTAACCTGTAGGGGGAAGCACTCCTAGTTGCCTACCATTTACATAACAGAATTGTTTCTAGAGTTAATAACAAATGCTTATATAAATTATAGACAAGAAGAAAGCCTAATTTAACATATCTAAAAGTGTCGGGGTGCTTAGCATATTATAGAGTTCTAGATCCTAAAAGAACCAAGTTAGGACTCAGAGCTAAAAAAAAGTATGTTTGTTGGATATGCATTACATAGCAAGGCCTATAGGATTCTAGACTTAGAGTCTAACATAATAATTGAAACTAGAGATGTTGAATTCTTTGAAAATAAATAGTGTTCTGAATATATAGAAAATGAATCCATAGAAAATGACAAAAAACCAATAAAATGTAAATGACTGTATAGAAGAAAATACAACACTGATGAAACTATACAAACTTTTAAGGCTAGATTGGTAGCCAAAGGATTTAGTCAAAAGGAAGGGATTGATTACTTTGACACCTATGCACCGGTGGCTAGAACAACTTCTATTAGAACACTCATAGCATTAGCATCCATTTATCACTTATCTGTTCATCAAATGCATATTAAAATTGCTTTCTTAAATGGTGATTTAAATGAAGAGGTTCATATGGATTAACCAGAAGGATTTATTCTTCTTGTAAATGAGAAGAAAGTCTGTAAACTAGTTAAATCACTATATGGATTAAAACAAGCACCTAAACACTAGCATGAGAAGTTTGATTCTTGGATTCTAGCTTTTGGTTTTAAACATAATAGTGCCGATAGATGCATTTACTCAAAATTCATTAAAAGTTATGGAGTAATTGTATGTCTTTATGTTGATTTGTGGGTACATATATGGTTGGCATAAATGATTCTAAAAACTACTTATCCTCTATCTTCAAGATGAAAGATTTATGAGAAGTAGATACCATCTTGGGAATAAAAGTTAAAAAGCATAGTATGGTTATGCATTAAGCCAATTACATTATATTGAGAAAGTACTTGAGAAATTTAAGCATTTAGGGTTTAAAGAATATAACACGCAATATGATTCTAGTATAAAGCTAGTGGAAAATACTGGTACATCAATTGCACAACTTGAGTATGCTAGTGTAGTATGAATCTTGATGTATGCTATACTTTGTACTAGACCTGATATTGCATTTGTAGTAAGTAAACTCAGTCGGTTTATATGTAGTCCCGGTGCAGAGCACTAGAAGGCAATTGAAAGAGTTCTTGGGTATCTTAAGAGAACCTTGGAACTTGGCTTGTTTTACTGCGATTATCCAACTGTACTAGAAGGGTACACTAATGTAAGTTGAATTACCGGTAATGGGGATAACAAGTCCATCTCTGGATGGATTTTCATCCTTGGTGGGGGTGCGATCTCTTGGGCATCCAAGAGACAAACTTGTATATCTCACTTGACCATGGAATCTGAATTTGGCCTAGTCCTATGCCTCCAATTTCCATTTAATATGATAGTGAGGCAACTCTTTCAAGAGCCTACAGTGGTACTTACAATGGTAAGTCTAGACATATAAGTCTGAGACATGAATTTGTTAGGCAATTAATTCAAGATGGAGTCATCACAATAACCTATGTGAGGTCAAGTAAAAACTTGGCTGATCCTCTTACCAAGGGATTGGCCAGAGAATTGGTAAGAATGATAACCAAAGAGATGGGATTAAAACCCTTTACTTAGTCACCTGTAATGGTAATCCGACCTGAACTGAAAAACCATCAATATTGGGTTTAATGGATAACAACAAGTTACAACAATGTGACTGTTTGCACTGACATTGAGAAATTTCCCATCACAACATAAATAGTGATGTCTGTTATGATGAGAGGTTGAGTTAAAACTCTTAAGGAAGTTCTGAAATGTGTCAAATAATGGAACACATAGTGGAAGTTCACCTATGTGAACATAGAAGTGGTGCTGCTTCTCATGAGAGTTAGGGTTTGCTCTTGGGGTTGTTCATGAAACTAGGAAAGAAGCACATGGCCATAATAATGTTGAGCAAAACTTGAAACTCTTGTAGAGATTGGACATTTTGTGTGTATGGGTGTCTCCGGTCTGTCTTGAGAGTAATTGGTTAAATGTCTTACCACTAATAACTTTGGCAAGGCTCTGAGATATCGATATTAACAAAAGGTTTAAGTTGATAAACACTTTTTGTATGCATAACTGTGAAATAGTAGTTTGGATTGAGAGAGAACTATGTAATTGATCAATCAATGTGGGCGATTATTAGATTTTAATCTCATAAAAGATTAAATCCAATGGGTTTGATTGGTCAATTACATGAGAAATTGCACCTGCACACCTGATTGAAAAATTAGCTTTTCTCTTACAAAACCCAGTTTTGAAGTCCCACATTGGAAAATTATAAGCTTTATTTTTAGTATTTTAATAGGAGCTAATTTACACTCCTTAGAAATAGTAGAGGAGAGTATGGGGGTTTGATACCGCGCAATGTGCCCGCACGCATGTGCACGCGTGTGTGTGGCACAATGAGGCACTTTAGAGGCACACTTTGCTCACACTTCGTGTGCACCTACGTGGCTCGCGAAGGGCAGTTTTGGTTTTGGTGCAATGCTAACCGTTGACCACCGTTGGTGAGATCAATGGTCATGATTCGATCGGGTGTGGTCAAGAGGTACAATTCAAAGTTAACAGTCATTAATTGTTAACTACATTTTTTTCATACCTCTTCATAAACTATTTAAGGAGCATGAATCAGACTTCAAAAACACACATTTTTGAAATCCACTTTCTCTCTCTCTCTCATTCTGGTCTGCTATAGTCTCACAGAAGGTTTCTTCGGAGATTCTTCAACTTTGCTAGTTACAGATTCTCGCCCAAGGCTCTATTGTATCTTAGGAACGGATTTGCCTATAACCCAACAACAAACTTAGTGAAACTGAGTGGGGGCAAATAACATTCTAAAGACAGTGCCTTCAGACGCGCCTTAGAGCTTCTCCTCCAAAGTCATAGTGACCCCATTTACCAACACTGCCTTGGATCTTGGCACATGCGGCGTGATGTTTAAAAGGAGAGGTGGGGTAATGTCTTCCCTCTCTAGTTCTTTCCTTTGTGATGGTAATCAAAGAGTTCTCTTCTTTTTCTTCTTCTTCTTGTTTTTTCACTTTACTGTATCCGTTTATTATTCCTTTTGTTCATCATCCCTTTAGGGTTTGCCCCCTTTTGCAAGTTAAATGGCTCCCCATAAACAGAAGAAATCTATTCAGGAAGTTTTCCCATTCATTGATTACATTCGGGAGGTGGATATGGCAAAGCTACTTGTCGAATATGAATCAACTAAAATGTTGGATCTCGGAAAGGGTTTCTAGCCTCTGGTGCTAGTGTCCTCAGGAAAGGATGACACCTATGACATCATGGAGGGTAACAAACCCATCTATTTGTATGGGAAGCAGAGGTGAAGTGTATCTTATAGGTGATCGGAGCCAAAGACGAAAATCACTAAGGGGTCGGCTAGTTTTACTTCCTAGTGATATACACGATGGAGAAGCGTATGTATTATAGGCTTCTACAAAGCACTAGGCTTCTCAAATTGGTTGATTGCTTCATGCATCTTCCTGAGCATGATAGTTTTGACTTCATAGAGCCACTCTTGGCCAAGAGGTGTTGTCGGACACACATTCATTGTTGCTTTCAGCGAGTTTGGGGCAACAGTGGAAGACATTGCCTTCCTGTTAGTGTTGCCCCTAGTTGGGGATGTTTCAATTGATCATCTATAGTACACTGAATCCATCACGTCTATGAGGAACTGGTTCAAGAGGTACCGCACTTCAAGGCTAGGGTAAATTCTATTAGTGCCTGTGGTAAGATGCCTGATGAAGTGCAATTCGCTCAGACCTTCGTGTTTGATGATGTGTGGCATGCTGTCGTAGGCACCCAAAAATAAAACCTATACTCCTAAAAACAAATGCAGTAGTGTGAGTAGGGATTGTTCCCATAGAGAGTATCTAGCCTAGTTTCGTGTTGCGTGAACATGGATGGGGGGGATTTTGAGTATAACGAAAACCAGATTTAGAAAGAAAGAAAATTAAATGAGGAGCAATTCAAATTAAAATGTGGAAATTAATCAAAAGAATAAATCTTGGTCTAAGTCAACATCCACCATCAGAATTTCACTACTAATCATCGATGCAAAAATATATCAATTCACACTTTGAATATTCACCATAGGAATTATTTTCCTATCTCTCCTTAATTACAGTTAATTGGAAAACAAGCGATCTACTCAACCCTTACTACTAAATAACCCAAAACAAGCGTTCAAGATTTATTCTAGTAGCAACATTAAGAATTGGAGATCAATGAAACTAAACAACACAAGCACAAGCAGTTGCATTTAATTTAGTCGAGCGTTCTTCCTAAGATCTAACAATTTCTGACGCAGCAAATCATTAAATCCTAGTTGCTTCTCAGATTAGAGGGATCAAACAATTACGGATCTGATATCTAACCCAGTAGTAGATTGCAACGATTAACAAACTAGTAGGCCTCCTAGCAATTAGACAAAACAATCATAAACATAAGCATAGAAGAACATTCGATATTCAAAGCATAAATCAAACAGTAAAAATTAAATTAGATCTCACAGTTTTGCTGATTCAGTGGCTTCTGTTTCCTTCGACCAAGTATCAGAATTTAGCCACGCATGATCATGATCAAAACTCAAAGAAGAATTGGAGAAGAGAGGAGGTGCAGTAGCCCAAGCCTAATTGTTTGTTTTTTCTTGTTTTCCTTCTACTCTTTTCTTTTCTCTCCACTTCCCATCCCCCCAAGAGAAGCCTACAAAATCTCCTAATTTCTCTCTTGATAACAGTCTCCAATTATGACTTATCAAGAAAAATAATAAAAATAAGATAAAATAGAGTTCTGATGTAATTAGGAGGGTGGTGATTCCCGCATATGAAAACTTGTGGGCTAAGAAACGTTTCCAGCATGTCAACAGTGCAGGTGCAACTACATCGAGCCCGATTTCAACCTCGATGCAGTCAGTATCTCTCAAAATGAAAAACATGAAAGTTGTAGAGAGCTTCCTTGTCTTCCCAAATAATCTTGAATCATCTCAATTGGGCTCAGATGAGAGAGTTGTGCCCAGATTACAGAGTGATGCCAAAACTATTCAGAATTGCCCTATTGGTTCCGTTTTTCACTTAATGCCTCCATTTGTGCCATAAATCAAAATATAAGAATAATGAGTCCATTTAGGAACTAAATAAGTACAAAAGACTAAACATTAAGAGAAAAAATATGATATTTTGCATTCTCATCAAATCCCCCCACACTTAGCTTTTGCTCGTCCTCGGGCAAAACTCGAATTCACTTTTCCAAAAACACCAAGATTACAATGCCACCAGTAAAGAACAACCAAGCTCTTCAAAACTCATAACACATCATGAACAAACATTCTTATCAACTTTCAATTACTTAGTAAGCCTTTTCACTCGAAGATGGAATATACTTAATATGTAGACCCTCACAGTAATAAACACTTAACTCTTATGTGCTTGAAGGGTATGTGTTTCATTCAAATTCATTCTAATGGAAACGATCTACCATAGGCTTGCATATCTTCTCATTCTCCACCACTGGGATCACATGCTTAACATGAATCAAAAGGACTTTTCAAGGGTTGTAACGGGGCTTAGGATCAAGGTGAGAAGTAATTGGGAATGTAGCTCAAAATCCATCGAAACTAGTGGAGCAAAAATGAATCAACTAAAGCTTGAATGTACAAGACATGAAAAACCACTCACTCCATTGAACAACTTCTTCAATTTTGCTTTAATGCATTGAAACCATGTAAAACTCCTGTATTGGAAAAGAGATTGTTCAAAGGAGCACTTTTCGTTTGCAGCAGGGAACAATCCTTTGCAACAGCTTCCACCTTTGTATATATATAAACTATCCCCTATTTTTTGAAATTTAGGAGGGGCGTGGATAGTTTGTAACATCAAAAGCAATTGCCTCCATTCCTTCCTTACATCTTTACTTACTTTCATTTTTTTTCAAAGCATATCAATCACTAAAACTTACGAACTAAGAATTAAAACATGTTCCATTTCACCAATCATAACCATACCACGAATCCATACACCCCCACACTCAAGACTTGCACATCTGTACATATCATAATGATGAACAATGCTCCACTAGCTCTATGGCTTGGGTAGGGTATTAACTTTTTCTCGGGTTTAAAGCTTGTAACATGGGTTCACAATGAACGACAAAGGTTAGTAAAGTTCAAAGGGATCCAACAAAAGGAATAATTTATTATAAGGTAGGCTATTTGGCTTATGTAGCTTATAACAAAAAGGGCCTTAGTCATGTTCATGCATGCATGTGTCAATATGACCTCGAAGAGAATCAAGGCAAGTTCTAGAGAAACAAATTCATTGAAGAATATCTCACATGAAAGAAAATAGTGAGACTGATATGGATGTGTCAGCCTAAAGGCTCAAAATCTCACCAACTTTTGTCTACTAAATTTAGTCACTACCATTCTTAAGGAAAATAAGTAGACTAATTAATTCTAAGTTGAAAGATTGCTTATCCAATCATTAATGGAGATTGAGGTGCTGGCCAAATGGATTAAGCTAATATTCCCAAATATTCTCAAGATCCTTTGCAAGGAATCGGTGGTCTAATGGCTAGGGCAAGAACAAAGAGGATGAAAGATGCTTTACAAGTCTTAATCATGAAAGTGCATGACAAAGAGGCTGTTCTAGAAGACTCTAAGACTGTTCTAGAAGTTTTCAAAGATTCACCAAGGATAATCACCTATCTTTAGGTGCAAGACGATGTGCAAGGCTTAGAATTTGAAGAACAAAGCTTGATGGGCTTGGCGCGTGGACACGATAAGAAAAGGCCCAATTCGCATGCTAAGATGTATTGATGGGCTTGTTTTGTCTTGTTGGGCTTGTTTTTATCTTGTTTTGTTTACTTTGACTTTTCTATGCTTAGTTGTCATTAGTTGTAGTCTTTTAAAAGGATTTCTATTTCAAAGCAGATTTATTTTCCTAAATTAAAGGGATCCTCATCAGTTAGGTGTTTCCTGATAAGATAATCATTAGTTTTATAAGATTAGCAGTTTCCTTATAAGATAATGATGTTTACATGCCTATAGAAAGGCCACAACTATGTAAAACGAAAATCAATAATGCAGTGGTATTTTCAACAAACTTAGCTTTGCCTTCTTGTGTTCTTTGCAGAATACAATATCTTGACTTGTCAAGGGAGTGATCAACCTTTGTGGCATCTTCAAGATAGGATTCTTTAAGGACTTAGTTTCTTTAAGGTTCTAATTTGATCAACTACAGCTTGTTTTCTAGCTTCTGAGTGTGCATAACAACTTGATTCAAGATTTCCTAGAGCAGGTCATCTAGTGGATTCTTATCATTTGGTATCAGAGCCTTGGCTCTAGAAATAGGTTACTTATCCTTTGGTTATCCTTGTTTTGTGTTTTTTTTTCTTTGATCTTTGCACATTTCTTGTGTTGCCCTTGCATAGTTTCTTTGAATCCTTCCATTCAACTTCTTTGTGTTTTTGAATAGAGTCAATTCTGTTTTGTGTGTTTAGTTTGGCAAAAAAAAAAAGAGACAGAAAAGAACATCCAATTTGAAAAAAAAAAGGAAGAAGGAGGAGTTAGATTGCATGTTTGATTTTTAATCATTTTTCTAGCATGAATGAGATTTCTTAAATTGCAAGATCATATTCCTATAAGTCATACGAGTTTTCCTTTCCTTTTTGGGTTTGACTAGTTGACTAATTCAAGAGCCAGCTGTATAATCCTTTTTGAGTTGGGATTTCTTTTCCTTAAACAGCTGTCTTACTATATTAATTAGTACTAATCCTTATCAAATAAGGATTCTTGTGTCTACATTAATTTAATTTCGTGCTCCATATTTATTCTATTTGAGTTCAATTGTGCAAGGTTGTTTGTGTATTCTAGTGATTTCTTTTGCATGTCTTTTGCTTCCTTTTGAAGTTTTCTTATTTTTTGTCTCCTATAATTGATTTTTCCTTTCTTATTTCTACCATTTGCCTCAATTAATTTTTTAAAGTTCTGATTTTGAGATTTGCCACCATTTAACCGGTTGCTCCTTGAGATTTGTTGATCTTGATTTTGTTAAGAACATAAAGGGGGTTGGCTTTGAGTGAAGAAAAAAAAGGAAAAAAAAAAGAGAGGTGAGGACCAAAATTTCTTTTACTTCCAGTGAGTTTTTTGTAGGTTATAAACATGAGTATTGAAGGAGAACCACAAGAGATTTACATGAAATTATTCATAAGGGCTGTTAATGAATAATTTAGAAAATTGAATGTGAGGCTGGATGATTTGCCCATCTATTTCTAAGTCCATTAGAAGACATGTGTTTGAGGAAGAAGATGAAGATGATTTGGATTTGGAAGAATCAAGTTCTAAATGAGGCAAGAAGGTTGTTTCCAAAAGAAATAGCAATTTGGCCAGCATAAAGATGAAGATTCTGACCTTTCAAGGAAATAATGATCATAAACTATACTTAGAGTGGGAAAGAAAGGTTGAGCATGTATTTGGTTGCCATGATTACTCCTAGGAGAAGAAAGTAAAACTAGAAGCCATGGAGTTCACAGATTATGCAAGTATATGGTGGGATCAATTGGTGATCAATAGGCATAGGAATGGAGAGAGGCCAATTCAGTTATGGGAAGAGATGAAATTGGTAATGCGCAAGGGATTTATACCTAGCCACTAGTGTAGAGATTTGTATAGAAAGTTACGAGAGCTGATTCAAGGTTCCATGAATGTAGAGGACTATTACAAAGAGATGGAGATAGCCATGATTAGAGCAAACATATAGAGAATGACTGAGAAGCAACAATGGCTAGATTTATTGGTAGCTTGAACAAGGAGATTGCTGATGCGGTGGATTTACAACACTATGTGGAGATGGAGGAGCTATTGCACAAAGCCATTAAAGTGGAGAAGCAAATCAAATCAAAAGGGTTCAGATTTGGTTCTTCATGGAAATCTAATTGGAAGGACAATAAAGCTACTTCAAAAACAAAAGAGGAAGCAAAGCAAAAGGATTCGGTTGCTATTCATTGGTAAAACCGAAACTAAAACTTCTTCTAAGTCGCGTAATGTTAATTGTTTTAGGTGTCAAGGATTCAGGCATATTGTATCTCAATTCCCAAACAAAAGAGTTATGATTGTGTTGGAGAATGGAGAAATAGAAAGTGCTAGCTAAATTGAGGATGAGATGCCACCATTAGAGAATGCAGAACCCATTCATGGTGATTTGCTAGTTACAAGGAGAGCCCTAAGTAAACAGCCTAAGGATGATGGTGATGAGGAGCAATGTGAGCATATTTTTCATACAAGATGCCATGTGAAGGATAAGGAGTTTGATGACCTATTTCCCGAGGAGATTCCCCATGGATTACCTCCCTTAAGAGGTATTGAGCATCAAATAGACTTCATACCTAGTTCCGCCATACTGAATCGTGGAACTCTTGACATTTCAGCTAGGACATTGACATTTCAGCGGAACAACATGTGTCGTGCATCAGCACAGGCAGTTGGTTGGCGTGATCCTAGTTTTATACATATAAATTCCCTGAGAGATTTATGGCCTAATTCAGTGTATACTTACAAGCTTGGTCACCGATTATTTAATGACTCATACATTTGGAGAAAGATTCATTCTTTCAATTCGTCCCCTTACCCTGGGCAGAATTTATTACACCAAATCATCATATTTGGAGACATGGGAAAGGCAGAGCGTGATGGTTCTAATGAATATAACAATTACTAGACAGGCTCGCTTAATACCACAGACCAGCTTATCAAGGACTTGAACAACATTAACATAGTTTTCCATATTGAAGATATGTCATATTCAAATGGATGTATATCACAGTGGGATCAATTCATACCCGGTTCCGCCATACCAAATTGACCTGCTTATAGAGCTAATACCAAGGAAACAAAGGAGATACAAAGCAAGTGGAGGAGTTGGTGCAAAAGGGTTTTGTAAGGGAGAGTCTTAGCCCATGTTTGGTTTCTATCATCTTAGTCCCAAAGAAAGAAGGAACATGGCGTATGTGTGTGGACTGCCGAGCCATTAACAAAATAACAAGGATTCAAGGACAAATCCTTTCGAGGAAGGAGGGAATAATGGAGATCGAGGTGCTGGCCAAATAGATCAAGCTAATATTCCCAAATATTCTCAAGATCCTTTGCAAGAAATCGGTGGTTCAATGGCTAGGGCAAGAAAAAAAAAGGATGAAAGAGGCTTTACAAGGCTTAATCATGAAAGTGCATGACAAAGAGGCTATTCTAGAAGACTCTAAGACTGTTCTAGAAGTTTCCAAAGCTTCACCAAGGATAATCACCTATCTAAGGTGCAAGACTATGTGCAAGGCTTAGAACTTGAAGAATAAAGCTTGATGGGCTTGGTGCATGGACATAATAAGAAAAGGCCCAATTTGCATGCTAAGATGTATTGATGGGCTTGTTTTGTCTTGTTGGGCTTGTTTTTATCTTGTTTTGTTTACTTTGACTTTTTTATGCTTAGTTGTCATTAATTGTAGTCTTTTAGAAGGATTCCTATTTCAAAGCAGATTTATTTTCCTAAATTAAAGGGATCCTCATCAGTTAGGTGTTTCCTGATAAGATAATCATTAATTAGGAGTTTCGTTATAAGATCAGGAGTTTCCTTATAAGATAATGATGTTTACATGCCTATAGAAAGGCCACAACTATGTAAAACGAAAATCAATAATACAATGGTATTTTCAATAAGCTTAGCTTTGCCTTATTGTGTTCTTGGTAGAATACAATATTTTGACTTGTCAAGGGAGTGATCAACCTTTGTGGCATCTTCAAGATTGGATTCTTTAAGGACTTAGTTTCCTTAAGGTTCTAATCTAATCAACTACAGCTTGTTTTCTAGCTTCTGGGTGTGCATAACAACTTGATTCAAGAGTTTCTAGAGTAGGTCATCTAATGGGTTCGTATCAATCATGTTATGAACTTTTTAACCTTAATTGAATCTTGCTCATGGCATACACAACATAAAAAAATAATTGTTGAAAACCACAAAAGCAAAGAGCAAAACTTTTTTTTTCCAAAAAAATGCAGAATTAAAACACAACCTAAAACCACAAAAGCAAAGAGCAAAACTTTTTCCAAAAAATAATTGTTGAAAACCACAAAAGCAAAGAGCAAAACTTGAGTCTATGGCCATTCACCTTGAACGCTTTGGAGGTTACTAAAAATTGAATTTCAACTACACCATGAGGAGAAACATTAGTAACAACAAAGGGTCCAATCCAATGAGAATGCAACTTACCCAGAAACAGACGAACCCGTGAATGGTAAAGAAGGACTTTTTGACCAAGTTTAAACTCCTTCCTAGAGATCATCTTGTCATGAAAAGCCTTCATTTTTTTCTTGTAAATTCTTGCACTTTCATAGGCATCATTGCGAATTTCCTCTAACTCTTGTAGTTGCAACTTCCAGTGTTTTCCTCTTTCATCCATCATGGGTGGGTTTAACATTCTTTGTGGTTGATGGGAAGGTTTCGCTCCCTCTTCAAGTAAGATGCGATGCATGCATGTAGACGGGTTGATTCCTTTAATATCCGCAATTGTCTAACCAATAGTCATTTTATGCACCTTAAGGACCTACACAAGCCTTTCTTCTTGTGGTGTGCTAAGGCTACTGGAGATGATCACTGGTAACGTCTCTCTGTCTTCAAGAAACACATACTTGAGGTGACTGGGGAGAGGCTTCAAATCTAGAATAGGGGCCTACAAAATAGAGGGTAAAGGTCTCTCATTAGAAATTGGTAGCATAATACAAGGAACGTTACCTGATTGTTGTAACCCCAGAGAATAATTCAATGCTGCAATAGTTTCCTACAAATCAAAACTCAAGGTTAACTCCTCTTTCTCAAGATGCTTACTAATGGAAATTTCTAATTCATCTTTCCCATCAAGTTCAAAAACTTCTTGTGCTAGAGAATCAATCACATCAACAGAATAAATGGGATTATCATCACTAAGATATTTCATGGCATCATAAATATTAAACTTAAAAATTCACAATTAAATTCCATGGTAAGTGTGCCACTATGAACATCTATCTTAGTCTTGGATGTCTTTAAGAATGGTCTTCCTTGTTAGACAGTGTATGCCCTTAGCTCCAATCAGATTGATGTTCATTATGACATTTATTGTAAATGAATAAAGTACATATTTGATTCTTGTTATTGTGGTGTGTTTCTGTGTAATACCCTTAAACTAGACACATAATGAGACTCGTGTTAATTTAGAATGTTCACAGCCATTGGATAAGTCTGGGGAGATTTATCCTACTAAGACTGACACTGGTGTGCCGCCAAGTGTTGGGGTGGCCTGTCTCAGCTGCTAGGGTGAGATCCGAGGTACATGCAGTGTAGGTTTAACTTGAAACCCTGAACCGGACCAGATTTCTAGTATTGCCCTGGACCTTGGTGATTAGTGAGAAAAACTAGAAAGTTACACCTGACCCCTAGACTCGATTATGGTACTGCACTAGGTGTCAGATTGAGCTGTCTTTGATATGCCAATCAGTGAGATCCTTATCGGGGGTCAAAACCTAGGTATGTTGGGACAGTCTGAGAATTCATCTGAGTGGGTGATCATAGTGACAGGATCAGCCCCTTTGTCGGACAAAGGTAATGATCAGGGATGCACTCTCTCTGATGGAAACCAAGACTACCGGCAGCTGATTTCAATTGTTGAAATTTGTTTTGCAAAATATATTTATATATGGATATATATATATATATATATGGTTTCAAATTGTTTGCAAAAGGTTTTAATTCCCGGGATCCATGTGAGCAGAGAGTGCAACACTATTCTTGTAGCCGAGGGAGAGGTTCTCTCTTATCGGATAGTGTATGATCATTATGGGCTGAGAGGTTTAGTGTAAGACCATTGAGGGTAATACCTGATGGGCTAATCTTGCATCTGCCCATGGTCCCTCGATTTTTATAAGGTGGCTTGGCCCAAGGACCTCTTAGTGTAAGTGTTGGGCCCATTAGGAGTCCATGTGATGGGCTTCAAGGGGTTTACTGTCTTTTCAGTGAATTCGATCAGGCTTTGTAACAGAGGCTGGGCTGAACCCATGTGGCTGATTTGTAGATCAATGTTTGGGTCCCACGCCATACAAAGAAGCCTGACAGGGCAGTAGGTTGGAAGCAGTTTGAGCACTTAGACTTAATGGGCCTAAAGCCCATTTCGACTGGCCAAATTTGATTACTTAAATAAAGGGAGCAGACTTGGGATTAAATCAACAGATAGGATAGGGTCTTACCCTATCCACTCAAAGAATCCAGATCTGACTTCAGATCGGGAAACATCCTAATGAGATTAGGAGAGAGTTGATCTAATCTGCAGATAAGATAGGGGCTAATCCTTATCTCTTAAAGAGAACTCCTTATCCAAATATAGATTTGATTAAGAAACTCCTAATGTGATTAGGAGTTCTCTTTAAGCCTATCAAAGGAGGAAGGGGTGATGAAAGAATGGTAGGATCCATCTAATGGATGCCATGAAGGGTGCGGAATGGGTGGGCGAATTTCAAAAAAAATTTCCTACCTTCTTCCAGCTAGGAATCATATTCCCTAAATTTAGAATACATTATTCAAGGATTCTATTTGAACCATAATCTAACTAGATCTGAACCAGAGGAAACAGGAAGGATTATACCTGATTTGGAGAAATGATATCTCCCAGAGTTGGTGTTCACGCCCAAAGATGATACCAAGATCCGCTCCTGCTAAAGATGACACAGCTGTGGATGGAACGGAACCAGCAGGGTGCATCCTATACATTGGATTCTTCGCAAGAATCCTCTAGAAACCTTAAACACTGAATCTTTTGGTCTTTCTTGTTGTTAAGAACTGATTTCTTGACTTCCTATTGCTGCAAAGATCCAATCTTCCAACAGCGAATGGTGGCTACTGGAGGAGGAGAAATCCAGGGACGAAGAGGGCAGAACTGTCTCTTCTCTCTAGAGTCTGTGAGAGATCAAATCTCTATTCGCAGGAGGTGTCTCTTGCATACACAAAGCCCTAGTTCGAAATCTGATATTTCTGTTAGTAGGGTTTTCTCCTCTTCCTTCTTGATTAAGAAACCTCCCAATATTTTGGGAGTTATCCCAATCCAAATCAGTATTTGGATAGGGGATAATCTTAATCCTATCTGTAGATTAAGTTAGTTAGCTCCTGATCTTATCAGAAGGTTACTAGATTCAAATCTAATTTGAATTTGGTCTCTTAGAGTGGATAATGTTAAAGACCCAATCCTTTTACTAGCATTAATCTCCGATTCACCCCATGAACAGGTGATCATATCAGCCCAGTTCGAAATGGGCTCTTGGCCCATTAAGTGTTCAGTGTTTAACCAGTTTCCAATCT